>NW_024731438.1:0-37470 GCF_018991925.1 Homarus americanus | reverse complement strand
AAATCGAGCCTGGCCTCACACCGCCCCATGGCACTGAAGCGTGCTCGGCCCCTGATGCCCCGGGTCAAGGTTACTGAAGGGGTTCCTATTCTCAACCCAGGCTGCAGACTGGTGGTGCTCATGTCACACCCTGGATATGGCATTGAAGGTGTGCCTGGCCCTCACACCCTTTGTCATAGACTCCAAATGGGGTGCCTGGCCACTGCTAATTCGGTCATGGGGTTGGGCAAGCTGCCCCACCCCTGGGTCATGGCACTGAAGGAGGACGGCCTCACACCCCTGGCTTGCACTGAAAGGGTGCCTGGCCAATCCACCATGGACATAAAGCTATTGAAGGGGTGCCTGGCCTCACACCCAGGTCTGTGTTCACGAAAGGGGTGCCCGGCCCTCGCACCCCTGGACATCGCACTGGAAAGGGGTGCCTGCCTCACACTCCTTGGTCATAGACTCCAACGAGTGCCCGCCCTCACACCCTGGTCAAGTAGACTCCAACGAGTGCCTGGCCCCACACCCTGGTCATGGGACTGGCGGGGTGCCCAGCCCTCACACCCGGGTCATGGCATCACCAAGGAGTGACTGGCCCTCACAGTGGCCGACCCTCACCTCGGGTCATGGGGCTGAAGGGGTGCCCGGCCTCACACGCCGACTCATGGCACGGAAGGGTTCCCAGCCCTCACACCCCAGGTCATGGCACTGGGCCAGTGCCCGGCCGTCACACCCGGGTCCTGTCACTGAAAGGGTGCCCGGCCCTCACTCTCCCGGTGTTAGCACTGATGGGTTCAGCCTCACCCCGGGTCATGGTGCTGGAGGGGTGCCAGCCTACACCCCGATTCATGGCACTGAAATCAGGCCCAGCCCTCACACCCCAGGTCATAGCACTGGCCAGCCCTCATACCCCGGGTCATGAATTGGAGGGTGCCGGGCCACACCCCAGGGACATCGCACTGAAGGGGTGCCCGGCCCTCATACCCCGGGACATGGTGCTGGAGGTGTGCCTGGCCTTTACACCCCGTTTCATGGCACTGAAAGGGTGCCCGGCCTTCACACCCCGGTTCATGTCACTGAAGGGGTGCGCGGCCCTCACACCCCGGTTCATGGAACTGAAGGGGTGCCCGGCCCTCACACACCGGGCCATGGTGCTGAAGGGGTGCCCGGCCCTCACACCCAGGGTCATGGTGCTGAAAGGGTGCCCGGCCCTCACACCCCGGGTCATGTCACTAAAGGGGTGCCAGGCCCTCACACTCCGGGTCATGTCACTGAAGGGATACCTGGCCCTCACATCCCGGGTCATGGCACTGATGAGGTGCCCGGCCCTCACACCGTGGCCATGGCACTGAAGGTTTGCCCGGCCCTTACACCCCTGGTCATGTACCTAAAGTGGTGCCCGGCCCTACACCCCGATTCATTGCACTGAAAGGGTGCCCGGCCCTCACACCCCGACTCATGGCACTGAAGGGGTGCCGGCCCTCACACCCCGGGTCATGGCACTGAAGCGGTGCCCGGCCGTCACACCCCGGGCCATGGTGCTGAAGGGGTGCCCGGTCCTCACACCCTGGGCTATGGTGCTGGAGGGGTGCCCGGCCCTCACATACCTGGTCATGGAGCAGAAGGGGTGCCCGGACATCACACCCCGATTCATGGCACTGAAAGGGTGGCCGGCCCTCACACCCTGGGTCATGACACTGAAAATGTGCCAGGCCCTCACACCCCGTGTCATGTGAAGGGGTTCACGGCCCTCACACCCCGGTTCATAGCTCTGTAGGGGTGCCCGGCCCTCACATCTCGTTTCATGTCACTGAAGGAGTGCTCGGCCCTCACACCCGGTGTCATGGCACTGAAGCGGTGCCCGGCCGTCACACCCCTGGCCATGGCACTGAAGGTGTGCCCGGCCCTCACACCCGTGGTCATAGACCAAAACAAGTGCCCGGCCCTCACACCCCTGGTCATAGACCTAAACGAGTGCCCGGCCCTCACACCCCGGGTCATGGGACTGAAGGGGTGCCCGGGCCTCACCCCCCGGGTCATGGCACTGAAGGAGTTACCGGCCCTCACACCCGTGGCCATGGCACTGAAGGTTTGCCCGGCGCTCACACCCCGGGTCTTGTACCTAAAGTGGTGCCCGGCCCTCACACCCCGGGTCATGTCAGTGAAAATGTGCCCGGCCCTCACACCCCGGGTCATAGCACTGAATGGGTGCTCGGCCCTCACACCCCGGCTAATGGCACTGAAGCGGTGCCCGTCCGTCACACCCCTGGCCATGGCACTGAAGGTATGCCCGGCCCTCACAGACCTGGTTATAGACCAAAACGGGTGGCCGACCCTCACACCTCGGGTCATTGGGCTGAAGGGGTGCCCGGCCCTCACACGCCGACTCATGGCACGGAAGGGTTTCCCAGCCCTCACACCCCGGGTCATGGCACTGAAGCGGTGCCCGGCCGTCACACCCCGGGTCCTGTCACGGAAAGGGTGCCCGGCCCTCACTCCCCGGGTGATAGCACTGAAGGGGTTCCCGGCCCTCATACCCCGGGTCATGGTGCTGGAGGGGTGCCCGGCCCTCACACCCCGATTCATGGCACTGAAGTGGTGCCCACCCCGGTCATGGTGCACTGATGAGGTGCCCCAGCTCACACCCCGGGTCATGGCACTAAAGGGGTGCCCGGCCGTCACACCCCAGGTCATGTCACTGAAGGGGTGCCCGGCCCTAACACCCCGAGTCATGTCACTAAGGCGGTGCCCGGCACTAACACCCTGCGTCATGTCACTGAAGTGGTGCCCGGGCCTCACACCCCGGGTCATGGCACTGATGAGGTGCCCGGCCCTCAAACCCCTGGCCATGGCACTGAAGGTTTGCCCGGCCCTCACACCCCTGGTCATGTACCTAAAGTGGTGCGCGGCCCTCACACCCCGGGTCATAGCACTAAAAAGGTGCCCGGCCCTCAGACCCCGGGTCATGTCACTGAAGTGGTGCCCGGCCCTTACACCCCGGGTCATGTGAAAGGGTACCCGGCCCTTACACCCCGGTTCATAACACTGTAGGGGTGCCCTGCCCCTACACCCCGTTTTATGTCACTGAAGGGGTGCTCGGACCTAAAACCCCGGTTCATGTCACTTATGGGGTGCCCGGCCCTCACACTCCGGGTCATGGTGCTGGAGGGGTGCCGAGCCCTGACACCCCGGGTCTTGTAAAGGGGTGCCCGACCCTCACACCCTGGTTCAGAGCACTGTATGGGTGCCCGGCACCCACACGCCGTTTCATGGCATTTAAGGGGTGCCCGGCCCTCACACCCCGGGTCATGGCACTGATGAGGTGCCCGGCATTCACACCCCTGGACATGGCACTGAAGCTTTGCCCGGCCCTCACACCCCTGGTCATGTACCTAAAGTGGTGCCCGGCCCTCACACCCCGATTCATGGCACTGAAAGGGTGCCCGTCCCTCACACTCCGGGCCATGGGGCTGGAGGGGTGTCAGGCCCTGACACATCCGGGTCATGACACTGAAGGGGTGCCCGGCCCTCACACCCCAGGCCATGGTGCTGGAGGGGTGCCCGGCCCTCACACCACGGGTCATGTCACTGAAAGGGTGCCCGGCCTTCACACCCCGGGCCATGGTGCTGGAGGGGTGCCCGGACATCACACCACGATTCATGGCACTGAACGGGTGCCCGGTCCTCACACCCTTGGTTATGTCACTGAAGGGGTGCCAAGCCCTCACACCCCGGGTCATTTCAGTAAAGCGGTGCCCTGCCATCACACCCCAGGTCATGGTGCTGGAGAGTTGCGGCCTTCACACCCGAGTCATGTCGCACAAAGGGTGCCCGGCCCTCACACCCCGGGTCATGGGGTTGAAGCGGCTTCCGGCCCTCACACCCAGGGTCATGGTGCTGATGTGGTTCCCGGCCCTCACACCCCGATTCTTGGCACTGAAATAGAGCCCGGCCCTAACACCCTGGGTCCTGGTGCTGAAGGGGTGCCCAGCCCTCACACACCGATTAATTTCACTGAAGGGGTGCCCGACCCTCACACCCCAGGTCATGTGAAGGGGTGCCCGGCACTCACACCCCGGTTCGCAGCACTGTAGGGGTGCCCGCCCCTGACACCCTGTTTCATGGCAATGAAAGGGTGCCCGCCCTCACACCCCGATTCATGACACTGAAGGGGTACTTGTCCCTCACACCCCGGGTCATGGCACTAAACGGGTGCCCGGCCCTCACACCCCTGGCCATGGCACTTAAGGTTTGCCCGGCCCTCACACCCCTGGTCATGTACCTAAAGTGGTGCCCGGCCCTCACACCCCGGGTCATAGCACTAAATGGGTGCCCGGCCCTCATACCCCGGGTGATGGCACTAAAGGGGTGACCGGCCCTCGCACCCCGGGTCATGTAACTGAAGGGGTGTCCTGCCCTCACACCCCGGGACACGGTGCTGGATTGGTGCCCGGCCCTCACACCCCGGGTCATGGTGCTGAAGGGGTGCCCGGTCCTCACACCCCGATTCATGGTACTGCAAGGGTGCCCGGCCCTCACACCCCGGTTCGCAGCACTGTAGGGGTGCCCGGCCCTCAAACCCCGTTTCATGGCACTGAAAGGGTGCCCGGCCCTCACACCCCGATTCTTGACACTGAAGGGCTGCCCGGCCCTCTCACCCAGGGTCAAGGCACTAAAATCGAGCCCGGCCCTAACACCCTGGGTCATGGTGCTGAAGGGGTGCCCAGCCCTCACACCACGATTCATTTCACTGAAGAGGTGCCCGACCCTCACACCCCAGGTCATATGAAGGGGTGCCCGGCCCTCATACCCCGGTTCGCAGCACTGTAGGGGTGCCCGGCCCACACACCCCGTATCATGGCACTGAATGGGTGCCCGGCCCTCACACACCGGGTCATGGCACTGAAGGGGTGCCTGGCCCTCACTCCCCGGGTCATGGTGCAGGAGGGGTTGCCGGCCTTCACACCCCGGGTCATGTCACTAAAGGGAGGCCCGGCCCTCACAACCCGGGTCATGTAACTGAAGGGGTGCACGGCCATGACATCCCGGGTCATGGACCTAAAGGGGTGCCCGGCCCTAACACCCCGGATCATGTCACTGAAGGGGTGCCCGGCCGACACACCCTGGGTCATGTCACTGAAGGTGTCTTGCCCACACCTCGGCTCATGGTGCTGAAGGTGCTCGGCACTCACACGCCGTTTCATGGCACTTAAGGGGTGCCCGGTTCTCACACCCCGGGTCATGGCACTGATGAGGTGCCCGCCATTCACACCCCTGGACATGGCACTGAAGCTTTGCCCGGCCCTCACACCCCTGGTCATGTACCTAAAGTGGTGACCGGCCCTCACACCCCGATTCATGGCACTGAAAGGGTGCCCGGCCCTCACACTCCAGGCCATGTGCTGGAGGGGTGTCAGGCCCTGACACATCCGGGTCATGACACTGAAGGGGTGCCCGGCCCTAACACCCCAGGCCATGGTGCTGGAGGGGTGCCCGGCCCTCACACACTGGTCATGTCACTGAAAGGGTGCCCGGCCCTCACACCCCGGGCCATGGTGCTGGAGGGGTGCCCAGCCCTCATATACCGGGTCATGTCACTGAAGGGTGCCTGCCTCACACCCATATTCGTGATACTGAACGGGGTGCTGGCCTCACACCCCTGGTCATGGCACTGAAGGGTGCCTGCCCTCACACTCCTGGGTCATGGTGCTGAAGGGGTGCCTGGCCCTCACACCCCGGGTCATGGTGCTGAGGGTGCTCCGGCCTTCACATCCCAGGTCATGTCACAAAAAGGGTACCCGACCCTCACACCCCGGGTCATGTCACTGAAGGGGTGCACGGCCATGACACCCCTGGTCATGGACCTAAAGCGGTGCCCGGCCCTCACACCCCGGGTCATGGGGTTGAAGCGGTTCCCGGCCCTCACATCCCAGGTCATGGTGCTGATGAGGTGCCCGGCCCTCACACCCTGATTCTTGGCATTGAAATCGAGCCCGGCCCTAACACCCTGGGTCATGGTGCTGAAAGGGTGCCCAGCCCTCACACCCCGATTTATTTCACTGAAGGGGTGCCCGACCCTCACACCCCAAGTCATGTGAAGGGGTACCCGGCCCTCACACCCCGGTTCGCAGCACTGTAGGGGTGCCTGGCCCTCACACCCCATTCCAGGGAGCACTGGTGCGGTGCCTGGCTCACACTCCCGGGTCATGGCACTGAAGGGGTGCGCCTGGCCTCACCCTGGCCATGGTGCTGGAGGGTGCCTGGCCTTCACACCCTGGGTCATAAACACTAAAGGGTGCCTGGGCCTCACACCCCGGGTCATGTCACTGAAGGACGGCCATGACACCCCTGGGTCATGGTGCTGAAGGGGTGCCCTGGCCTCACACCCCTGGTCATGTCACTGAAAGGGTGCCCTGCTCTCACACCCGGGGGTCTTGTCACTGAAGGTGCTCTAGTCTTACACTCCGGGTCATGGCACTGGGCGTGCCTGGCCTCACACCCTGCAAGGTGGTGCTGAAGGTGCCCGGCCCTCACACCCCGGGTCATGGCACTGAAGGGGTGCTTTGTCCTCACACCCCGTGGCATGGTGCTGAAGGGGTGCCAGGCCCTTACACCCCGGGTCATGTGAAAGGGTGCCCGGCCTTCACATCCCGGTTCATAACACTGTAGGGATGCCCTGCCCCCACACCCCGTTTCATGTCACTGAAGGGGTGCCCGGCCCTAAAACCCCGGTTCATGTCACTTATGGGGTGCCAGGCCCTCACACTCCGGGTCATGGTGCTGGAGGGGTGCCCAGCCCTGACACCCCGGGTCTTGTGAAGGGGTGCCCTACCCTCACACCCTGGTTTAAAGCAATATATGGGTGCCCAGCCCTCACACCCCTGGCCATGGCACTGTAACTTTGCCCGGCCCTCACACCTCGTGTCATGTGAAGGGGTGACCGGCCCTCACACCCCGGTTTATAGCTCTGTAGGGGTGCCCAGCTCTCACACACCGGGTCATGGCACTGAAGGGGTGGCTGGCGCTCACACCCAGGGTCATGGTGCTGAAGGTGTGTCCGGCCCTTACACCCCGGGTCATGTGAAGGGGTGCCCGGCCCTCACACCCTGGTTCGTAACACTGTAGGGATGCCCTGCCCCCACACCCCGTTTCATGTCACTGAAAGGGTGCCCGGCCCTCACACCCCGGGTCATGTCACTGGAGGGGTGCCCATGCCTCACACACCGGGTCATGGCACTGATGAGGTGCCCGGCCCTCACACCCCTGGCCATGGCACTGAAGGTTTGCCCGGCCCTCACACCCCTGGTCATGTACCTAACGTGGTGTCCGGCCCTCACACCCCAATTCATGGCACTGAAAGGGTGCCCGGCCCTCACACCCCGGGCCATGGTGCTGGAGGGGTGTCAGGCCCTGACACACCCGGGTAATGACACTGAAGGGGTGCCCGGCCCTCACACCCCAGGCCATGGTGCTGGAGGGGTGCCCGGTCCTCACACCCCGGGTCATATCACTGAACGGGTGCCCGGCCCTCACACCCCGGGTCATGTCACTGAAGGGGTGTCCAGCTCTCACAGTCCGGGTCATGGCACTGAAGGGGTGCCTGGCCCTCACACCCCGGGTCATGGTGCTGAAGGAGTACCCGCCCCTTACACCCCGGTTCATGTGAAGGGGTGCCCGGCACTCACACCCCGGTTCATGACACTGTAGGGGTGCCATGCCCCCACACCCCATTTGATGGCAATGAAGGGGTGCCCGGCCCTAACACCCCGGTTCATGTCACTTATGGGGTGCCCGGCCCTCACACCCCGGGTCATGGCACCGAAAGGGTGCTCGGCCCACACACTCCGGGTCATGTCATTGAAGGGGTGCCCGGCCCTCACACCCCGGTTCACAGTACTGTAGGGGTGCCCGGCCCTCACACCCCACTTCATGGCACTGAAGGTGTGCCCGGCCCTCACACCCCGGTCGTCAGTTGGGTGAATGGCCATGACACACCCCTGGTCATGGACCCAGCGAGGTGCCCGGCCCTCACACCCCGGGTCATGGTTGAGCGGTCCCGCCCTCACATCCCGGGTCATGGTGCTGATGGGGTGCCTGCCTCACACCCTGATTCTTCTGGCACTGGACCCGACCCTCACACCCCGGCTTATGGCACTGGGCGGTGCCGACCGTCACACCGTGGCCATAGCTCAGTGGCTGACCTCCACCCCTGGTCATTGACATAAAGGTGCCCGGCCCTCACACCCCAGGTCATAGCACTGAAGGGGTGCCCGGCTCTCACACTCCGGGTCATGGTGCTGGAGGGATGCCCGGCCCTCACACCCCGATTCATGCAACGAACTGAGTACATATGTTAAATGACCAAGTGAGTACATGTGTTAAAAAACCAACTGATTTTATACAGTATGTTGAAGTATTAGCTGAGTATATGTGTTAAAGAACCAGCAGAGTACATGTGTTAAAGAGCCAACTGAGTACATGTGTCAAGGGACAAGTTGAGTACATGAGCTAATGAACCAAGTGAGTACGTGTCAAAATATTCACTGATCGTATATGTTTAAGTACAAACAGTGTACCTTTGATAAGGAAGCAAATGAGTACATGTGAAAAAAAACCAACTGAGTACATGTGTGGAAGTTATAGATTCGTATATGTTTTAAAGAAATAGCTGAGTACATATGTTAAAGAACCATCTGACTACATGTGCTGAAGAACCAACTGAGTACATACGTTGCAGTGCCAGCTGAGTACATGTGATAAAGAACCGAGTACATGTGTTTAAGTACCAACTGAGTACATGTGTTAAATAGGCAACTGAGTTCATCTGTTAAAGAACCAAATGATTATATGTGTTAAAGAACCAACTGAGTACGTGTGTTAAAGGACCAACTGAGTACATGTGGCAAAGAACCAACTGAGTACATGTGTCAAAGAACCAACTGAGTACATACGTTAAAAAACAACTGAGCACATGTGTCAAAGAACCAAATGAGTACATGTGTCAGAGAACCAACTGAGTACATGCGTTAAAAACAACTGAGCGTATGTGCTAAAGAAACAGCTGAGAATATGCGTTAAAGAACCGAGTACATGTGTTAATGAAGCGAGTACATATGATGAAGTAACAGCTAAGTACATGTGACAAAAAGCCAACTGAGTACTTGTGTTAAAGCTCCAGCTGAGTACACATGTTACAGAACAATTGAATACATGTGCTGAAGTACCAGCTGAGTGCATGCACTGAAGAACCAACTGATTGCATGTGTTAAAGAAGTAACTGAGCCCATCTGCTAAAGATCCAACTGAGTACATATGTTGAAGTACCAGTTGAGTACATGTTTTAAAGAACGAACTGAGTACATGTGTTAATCAACTATACATGCGTTGAAGAATCAACGAGTACATATGTTAAAGAACCAACTGAGTACATATATTGAAGTACCAGCTAAGATACGCAGCAAAGAACCAATGAGTAAATGTGTTAAAGAATCAACTGAGTACATGTTGTACATTCTCAGAGTCTCTATATATTAGCAAGTCCCCCTCTTTCTTCCAACTTCCTTCTCTTATTATTTATTTTCCTTTCTCCTTTCTTCCTTTCCTTCCCCATTCTTGCTTTTCTCACCCATTCTTCCTTTCCTCTTATTATTTCTTCTTTCCTCCCCACCCCCCCCCTGCCCCCTCTCTCTTCCTCCATACCTAAGAATAACCCTCTGTATACTGTTGGTCTGTCAGATGAGTCAATTTCTCACTCTATCCACAAGCTCTAAATTCCAACCACCCATATACCCGGGGCAGATGGCAGACTTTGCAGGTGGCACATTGACGAATTTCCAGATTGACGATTCAGATGGCTATTAAATGGAGTGCTGGAAGTTTCTACCTCCCCATCCAGCTTGGCCGTTTGGAGGGTAAGGAGAGCAGCCACCCATCACTGCCTGTGTGGACACATCATTATCTGCAGCATCACTTGGGCTAATATCTGCTGGATTCTAGGATCCTTGAGCTGGTGTACTAAGTGGCTCTGTTTCTGGGTTAAAAGAACTAGTCAGACTATGTGATAATGAAATCCATCCAAATAGTACTCTAACTTAACCTAGTCTACCTTAAGCTAACCCAGCGAATACCAAATTGTGTTGCTAAGCTGTTCCATACCGATAGGCAGAGACCAGAAAGGAGGCGGAGTAGCACCATGTTAGGGATAATTCGAAGTGGTGAAATAAATAAGGAATAAAACTGAGAGAATATGAGAACAAATTTGGATAGAATTAAGCGACGGTCGCAGAAAAATAAATCACAGGGAGTAATATAGAAGGCCAATGAGAGACTTATCTGGGATGAAATGCGCAGGGGTATCCATACACAAATAAAGTTCAGGCAGCAGGCGATTTAACTCCTGGCCAAAGAGATTGGACTGACTCATGGGTAACTCAGAATCAGAGGATTCTTTCGAGACGATCCAGGACCGTTTCAAGTCAACATATAACCGAAACTCCACACGGGTAATAATATACTGATTTGCCCTGTCGAACAAAGAAAACCTCATTAGCAATACAAGCCGAGGTAGGGAATGAACTTGGTAAACAGCGATCACAAAAGAAATTGATTCCAGTTAGATTTTCAGGGCAGACGAAGGAAATTTCCACCAAAGTACCAGATTTCGAAGAGCAACTGACAGTTTAAAGAGGCAGCTGAGAGAGGGTGTCGCGCTTTGGCCGTAGAACTCAATAGATGACACTGACCCGATAACGAGATTCCGAGATTGCCGAGTCCCACGACAATTTAAATAGTGAGCGTTTAATGCACAAATACAGAAATATACCATACAAAAACTCAGATCAGACAACAATGACCCTAAATGGATAAATAAATTATTTAAAGACACTTCACACAAAGGAAGGCTATAGGTAGAAGGATAACTATGGTGAAATTCAATTCTCCGGAATATTATAGGCATTGGCGAGTAGGGTTAAAAACCAGATAAAGTTAGTGCCAAAGAGGAATAATGAGGTATGATAGCAAGGGAGGCGAAGACAAACCCCAAAGGATTCTACAAAAATGCATCAAACTAAAAACACGAGAAAAGATTGACCATTGACGTCAGCTCCGGCGAGCTTCCACTGATAATGACGGAGAAATGAGCAATAATTTGAAGAAATATTTTTCATCAGTTTTCACCACCGAAAAATTTTAAACATGATACACGAGGCACCGACCCTGCTCAGAGATAGTGAAGAAAACAAATTAAGTGAGATATTAGTGACTAGTAACTATGTTAGTAAGCAAATAGACAAACTAAAGCCTAATAAGTCACCTGGTCCCGATGATATATTTTGCCAGAGTATTGTAAAGCGAATGTATATTTTAGTATGCCCTTAGCAAAGTTGTTTAATATGTCCTAAAAAACAGGTGTGTAGTACCTGTAACCTGGAGGAGGCGTAATGTAATAATGATTTTCAAGAAGGATAGATCACTATCTCTAACTACCGCCTAACTAATAAACATCAATAGTAGGCAAATTACTGGAAGCAATCATTTCAACCCATTCGAAATCACCTGGAGAAGCACTGATTGATCAATGATTCCAAGCATGGCTTCTGCTGCTGATCGCTTCTTGCCTAACTAATCTATTAACATTTTTCATCAGTTTTCGAATCGGTGGACGAGGGGCACAATTATGATGTGGTATATCTCGATTTTAGCAAAGCCTCGACAGAGTCTCACGAAAGACTAATTAGAAAGGTAGAAGCCTATGGCATCAAAGGCAGTAACATCCTTAAATGGATTAGGGCGGGTTACAGGACAGGAAACAGAGAGTGAGCATTAACGGCACTAAGTCCCATTGGAGCAACGTTACAAGGGAGTTCCCCAAGGCTCAGTACTTGGACCATTATTATTTATTATATACATAAACGACATAGATATCGGCTTAGACAGCAACATAAGTAAATTTGCTGATGACTAAAATAGGACGTGTTATCAAATCTGATGAGACTCGCAAAACTACAGGAAGATTCTAAACGTAAATTTTTCGAATGGTCTGAAAATGGGAGATGAAATCAACGTCGCGATAAATGTAAAGTACTCAGTATAGGTGATGTAAAACAGGAAACCAGATACCAGATGAACAACGATGCCATAGAGAAATCCGACTGCGAGAGAGATTTAGGAGAATGATAAGTGGTGAACCTTAAGCCAAGTAAACAATGTGTTTTTGCTCATAACAAGGCTAATAAAGTACTTGGGTTCATACAAAGGAGCAAGTTAGTTATAAGACTAGGCGAGGTCATCCTAAAACTGAAGTCTTTGTTTCAGAGACCACACCTGATTTCACGAAGTCTTGGCTCCCACAACAAGATTACAGAATGGATATAGAACTGGAAAGAATTCAGAGGAGAATGACAAGACTCAATCCTGCATTAGGAACCTTGGAGTATAGAGACAGGTTAAAGCATCTTAATTTGTACCCTCGAGAGACGAGAGCTTAGGACGACCTGATAGAGGTGTATAAGTGGAAGGCAGGGCTAAATAAAAGGACATTACAAAGGTAATTAAACTATCCACCCAGGAGCGAACTCGTAACAATGGTTTTAAATTAGACACAAATTTAGATTTAGATAGGTAAACACTGGTTTGGAAACAGAGTAGTGGATGAGTGGAACAAGTTACCAAATATCATCATTAACTCGAATACGCTGAATAGCTTCAAACATAGTTTGGATGCTTATATGAGCAATAGGGGTTGGGTGTAAACCAGGACTGCCCAGTATGGGCCAATAGGCCTGCTGCAGTTTCCTCCATTCTTGTGTTCTTGTGTTCTTAACCTACTTTAACCTAACCTAACCTAATATAGCTTCACTTAACGTAGCCAACCTCAGCCTAACATAACCTAACCTTACCTTACCTAACTTAACGTAGCATAACCTTACCTTAACCATAACTCACCGTGACTAAACTATGAAATGTACGGAAGTACTTATAATTTTCTAAGTCTCTTTAAGTTGTATTTTTATTCTGATGATGTTGTTGACTTTGGTATTTGTTAATATAAATAATTTGAATTCTAACCGAGAAAATTACTCTAGTTTTCATAGCGGCTTATCGAATATCTGGTTCAAATAATGACTCCTAATTTTAGATATTACAAGAGCAGTAATTCATCCTATCGTTTAAATGAAAATTTATTCTTGTGTGTGTGTGTGTGGACCATCTTCTCTTAAAACACTATACTGTACACCAGTAACTTTACGATACATATATAAATACATGAAATATTAACAACATGAATCTGCTGCAGCATTAGTGACAGGAGCCCCCCCCCCCTCCACCCAGGACGCTACAGACAGTGGCCGTGTCCTCAGGTGGCAGTGAGAGGAAATCCAACAATGGACTGCCCCGAATATCCAATAAGTGGCTGTGGACCAAATCATGTGAGGACCTGCCCTGCAAGCTGCCTGCACAATATACTGCACGTGAAAATTTCAACAATGAAAAGAAAAATCTAAATGTTCGTTCATTTTAACTATATATCGTTTAGAGAATAGATTTAGAACATAAGAACATAAGAAAATAAGGAGTCTGCAATAGGCAGGTTGGCCTGTGCATGGCAGCTCCTGTCGAGAGTTACTACCACTCTCTATCATCCATGAATCTATCTAGCCTCCTTTTGAAACTTTCCAGAGTTCCCGCACTTACTACAAAGTTGCTAAGCTTGTTCCACTCGTCTACCACCCTATTTGTGAACCAGTTTCTTCCTATCTCCCTCCTAAACCTAAACTTATCCTACTTGAATCCGTTGCTCCGAGTCCTATCCTGCTCGGATATTATAAGAACTTTATCTATATCCCCTTTATTGATTCCTTTCACCCACTTAAATACTTCTGTCATATCTCCCTCTTCGTCTTTCTAGGGAATGCAAGTTAAGTTTCTTTAACCTATCCTGATATGGAAGGTTTCTAAGTCCCGGAATCATTTTTGTCATTCTTCGCTGTACCGACTCTAGTGAATTTATATCCATTCTATAATAGGGGCACCAGAACTGAACCGCATAATCGAGGTGCGGCCGAACTAGCGCAAGATATAGTTGCAATAAGACCTCTGCACTCTTGTTACTTCCACTTCTAGATATAAAACCCAATACTCTGTTTGCCTTATTTCGAACATTAACGCACTGTTTTCTAGGCCGTAGGTCCGGGCTTACAAGTACCCCTAGGTCTCTTTCTGGAATCGACTTCTCTGAGTCCCGATGTTTGTTAAGGCTGTATACATTATAATGTTGTTCTTCCAATATTAGAAATGCAGCTACTTTTGGTGTTGAATTTTCATTGCCATTTCTTACCACCCTCCGGTTTATTTAGATTCTCCATAACCAATGCGTTTTGCATCCTGCCTGGATTAATTTGCCGCCTATTTTTGGTGTCGTCACCAAACTTGCTTATGTCTGCTGATCCCGAATATCTGGAGTCGTTTGTGTAGATTCCATAGACAAAGTGGGCCTATTGCGGCCAGGAACCCCACTGGTTACGGCCCCACTCCAGATTTAACACCATCTACCTTGACCCTCTGCGTTCTATCGGTGAAACCATGATTTTTATCAATTTAAAACTTTCCTAAACCACCATGAGCATAATTTTCTCCAAGCCTCTGATGCGGTACTCTGTCAAATCTTTGCTAAAGTCTAAGTAAATAACATCGTAATTTTCGTCATTATCTACTACCTCGAAGACTTTCCTAAAAAACGTTAGCAGATTTGTTAGACAAGATTTTCCCTTTGTAAACCCATGTTGAGAGTCGTAGATTAATTTGCTTTTCTCTAGATGCGATCGGATGCTATCTGCTATAATTGATTCAAGAAATTTCCCCACTACTGACGTCAAACTGATCGGCTGGTAATTTGACACTGATGCTCTGTCTCCCTTTTTGAATATGGGTACTACATTTGCCTGTTTCCACAAGTCTGGAACAACTCCAGTGTCTAATGATTTTGTAAATATGTTTACGAGGGGTCCGCTAATCTGTTCTCTACACTCTTTCAAGACACGAGGGAAAATTTCATCCGGCCCTGGGGATTTTGTTTTCTTCAGTTTATTTATCTTCTTAAGAACATCCTCTTTTCTGATAGTGATATTCTTTAATTTCTCTTCTTCCTTTCCCTTAAATATCAGTTCCACCTCTGGAATTTCATCGCAAATTTCTTCTGTGAAAACTGATAAGAAGTAGCTGTTCAATGCTTTGCTTATTTCTTCACTTCCATTTATCACTTCTCCTGTCCCTGACTTTAAAGGCCCAACTTTGTCCTTGACCTTTGTCCTATATACCTGGAAAAATCCCTTGGGATTCGCCTTGGATTCTCTTGCTATTTTGATTTCATAGTCTCTCTTTGCTTTCCTTACATTTTTCTTAACATTCCTAGATAGTTCATTATACCTATTTTTGAGCTGCTCCTCCCCTCCCTTTAATTTCTTATATATTCCTTTCTTTATTCCTATGTCATGTTTAAGTTTTCTGGTCATCCACCTTGGCTCATTCTTATTTGACCTAATTTTTTGGTATGGTATATTTTGTTCTTGTGCTTTATGTAGTATATTAGTGAATATATTATATTCATGATCAATTGTTGTGTCATCTATGACCTCACCCCTTCCTACTGGGGACTGACGTGACTGTTCCCAGGTGACCTCACCTAGGTACCTTCTTAACCCCTGATAATCCGCCAACCGAAAGTTTGGGACTCTGACCATATTGTCATTGTTTTTCGTTTCCCAATTTAGGGTGAACCTGATTTCTCTGTGATCACTGTTACCTAGTTCTTCCCCTACTGTGATATCTCTGATAATATTTTCTTTATTTGTTAATACTAGGTCTAATATATTGTCACCTCTAGTAGGTTCTGTAATTAGTTGTTTCAAAAAATTGTCCTGTACTGCGTCTAGGAAGTCTTCAGATTCATAGTCGCCTACAATGTTGTCCCAGCCAATATTTCTGAAGTTGGAATCCCCCATAATGCATAGGTTGTTATATTTTGCTGCCCTACTCATTTCCTGCCATATGGGCTGAGCTGCTTCTTTGCCAAGACTTGGGGGCCTGTAAATCACTCCCATAATTAGTTCTTCTCTTCCTTCCGTGATTTCTACCCACACAGACTCGGTTCCTATTTCACCCTTTATTGAATTATTAATACAACATTTTAATGTATCCTTGACGAAGAGTGCTACCCCTCCCCCCTTCCTACCTTGCCTGTCTTTGTGAAAAAGGTTGTTCCCTTCTATGTGGTACTCTGATAAAAAAATTTTGCTCGCCAGATTCATCCAAGTTTCGGTGATTGCTATGACGTCTACATTCTCGGTACATACAACCGCTCTCAGCAAGTCTATTTTATTTCTAACGCTCCTACTGTTTGTATAGTATACATTTAAACCTACCCTTCCCTGGTCCTGTTTTACCCCTTGTCCTGAGCAACTAATTTTACTTCCCAGGACCTGCTTGTTTTTTGACTCCCACTTTCCCCGACCTCTCTCTACTGGCGAAACCCCCCCTTAGGAGTGACAAATTCACGCTCCAGGGATGCAGACAACGTCTTTACCCCCTCACGAGACAAGTGTACTCCGTCGCGACTGTACAGGTAGTCGTTGCCATAGAATCGTTGCCAGTTATCAATGAATGCCCAACCATTGTTTGCACAATGTTTTTCCAGACGGCAATTTATATCAATGCCCTGGACAGCCATTCACGACCAACCCCTCTTCTAGGCAAGACACCACTTACTATCGGGATCCCTCCCCTATCTCTAATCTTCCCCAGCGCCTCCCTATACCTCTTGAAAAGTTCCTCACTCCTAACCTTACCTATGTCGTTTCCTCCCACACTAAGAAACACTACTGGATTGGTACCCTCCCCTGACAAAACCCTGTCTAACCTCTCGGCTACATGCCCTATCCCAGCCCCAGGAAAACACACCCTAGTCCTACGTTTGATCATACGATATTTCAGGTGCTTAAAATTAAACTTATTTTCCAGAATTTTATACAAAAAATAGTTTATTAGAAAGGCTCTATTGACGACCATCTTAGTCAACATTACGAGCAACGAACACGGACATTACAAACAACGTTCACGAACATTTGATACCTGGAAAGAGAGAAGTCTCTATATTTACACTGTGGCTATGAAACCGTCACTGTTTCTTGGTAGAATCGTGTGGCGCTGGCACGTGATGCAGCATCTCAACACATTACCTAGACGGGCAAACATTCTCCCCTATCGCAAGATAAATTCACTGGTTGTGTAATCAATATACAAAAATAATACTCCTTGTATACACAACAGCACAACCCAGCAGAGGTTATATGCAATACGTGACCGCCTTGCATCTAATTCAAAAAGACTTTATACAGTTCATGATATGTCATGACACGTCATGGACTGTAATATCATAACATGTCACGCATATTTTTTAATTCAAAGTAGGTGAATTAATAGCTTACCTCTGTCATGGCTCAGCGTGAAGTTCTCGCTTTCTATGGAGTTTAAACGCCAAAAGTTGACAGTCACGCTCCCGTGATTTAGTCCTTTTAAATCATCGCTTCTCGTGTTTATTCATCAGTTCTTTATATATCACTAAAGACTACAGTCACTGTTTGAAAATATTCACTCTTAGTAACGTTGTTTACAAATACGGATTAAAAAAAAACACACACACAAAACTAGTCTAGCCACTTCGATAATTCGACGAGCACTGACGCAGCGACGCGGCTGTTCAAACTTCAAACGACCGACCAGACAGCTACCCCTGTTTGGTCATTGCTATCTTTCCTGGCTTTTAATTGGTCATTACAAACCTCTCTGGCTTCTGATTGGTCAATACCTCCTATAACAGTTTAAAATATTAGTGAATTCAATTCAATTTCAATTTCAATTGTTTATTCCTTGATAAGAGGAAGCGGGATCCTGGTGCTGTCACTAGGTACCCCTGTACAATGACACCAGAAGCATCTGGCAAGTGTGACAAGTATATACAGTATAAATATTATAAAGGGGCTTACTAAAGCCTAAGGAAGGAAGGATATTCCTTTAACACATAATCAATATTATTTACAAAATATCTGGCCAGTATGGGGAGAAATATTAGTCTTTAAATTTCTTCTTTATCACGAAACATTACTTTATTTCCCAACCTAATTTAACATAAGAACATAAGAAAGTGGGATACTGCAGGAGGCCGACTGGCCCATACAGGGCAGATCCCTTTCACACCCATCCCAGCACTTCCATGTGCCTATCCAACTTCGTCTTGAAGCTCCCTAGCGTCCCCGATCCTACTATAGCACTCGGTAGCCTATTCCACATATCCACAAATCTATTACCAAACCAGTGCTTGCCTATATCCTTTCTGAATCGGAATTTATCTAATTTAAAGCCATTCGTTCTAGTTATTTCGTTATTACTGAGCTTCAGAACATCTTCCATTTTACCCTTGTTAATCCCACTTACCCACTTGAACACCTCTATCATATCTCCCCTAACTCTACGCCTCTCTAATGAATGCAAGCCTAAGCTTTTCAGTCTTTCTTCATATGGAAGGTTTCTAATATTATGGATCATTTTTGTCATTCTTCTTTGTACTCTCTCCAAAGAATCTATGTCCATTCTATAATAAGGGCACCAGAATTGAACCGCATAATCCATGTGTGGCCTCACTAATGCTAGGTAAAGTTTCAAGATAACGTCAGCAGTTCTGTTACTCACACTCCTAGATATGAACCCAAGACTCCTGTTTGCCTTGTTGCGAACGCTAATACATTGTTTTCTAGGTTTCAAGTCGTTGCCAACAAATACACCTAGATCTTTTTCACAATCTGAGTTTTCTATTTCCGTGTTACCTAGTTTATACTTAACGTTTGTATTCGTCTTCCCTATCTGTAGTACCTTGCATTTATCAGCATTAAAATTCATTTGCCAGTCTACTGACCACTCATGTAAGGTATCTAGATCTCTTTGAAGGTGTTCAAAGTCACTGTCTGAATTTATCACTCTCCCCATTTTGGTATCATCTGCAAATTTACTAACCCTACTAGTTATACCTAAATCAAGATAATTAATGAATATAACAAACAGCAGAGGGCCTAATACAGATCCCTGGGGAACTCCGCTTTTGACCGCACCCCAGTCTGACTTAAATCCATTTATGCTGACTCTTTGTTTCCTACCAGTTAACCATGACCTAATCCATTTTAATAATGATCCACCTATTCCATGTGCTTCTACCTTCCTTATCAATCTCTCATGAGGGACTCTATCGAATGCCTTACTGAAATCTAAGTAAATTATATCATATGACTTATCATTATCTACCGCTTCATATACTTCTGAGAAAAAGCTAAGCAAATTTGTGAGACAAGAACGTCCCTGGGTGAACCCGTGCTGAGAAGAATGAATTAAGTTGAATGTTTCAAGGTGGCTTCTGATTTTCGTAGCAATAATTGACTCTAGCAACTTGCCTATGATTGACGTGAGACTAATGGGACGGTAATTTGATGCAATTGATTTATCACCTTTTTTGAAAATCGGAACTACATTTGCAAGTTTCCAAGCTTCTGGCACTAGGCCCGATTCTAATGACTTATTAAATAAAACTGCTAATGGATTACTCAACTCATCTCTACATTCTTTTAATATTCTAGCATATACCTCGTCTGGACCAGGCGATTTATGAGGCTTCAGTTTGTTAATTACTTTAAGCACATCGTTACTAGTAATATTGATATTCATCAACATATTTTCTATACTGTCGTTATATACCTTATGAACTTCTGGAAACTGTGCTAGGTTTTCATTTGTGAATACGGAGCTAAATGACTATTTAACTTACTACACATTTCTAACTCATCATCAGTCATTTCTCCTGTCGTAGTTTTAAGGACCTATTGTATCTCTAACCTTTGATTTATACAGTTGATAAGCTTTGGGGTTATTTTTCGATTCGTTTGCTACCTTGATTTCATAATTTCTCTTTGCTTTCCTAATTTCTGTTTTTACCTGTCTTGTTAGGTTCTGATAGTAACAAGTAAGTGATTTTCGCCTTTCTTAACTTTTCTATATACTCCTTTCTTTTTCCCTAGAAGATCTAAGAGTCTATTATTCATCCATTTTTTGGTTGGTTCCGTATCGATCTGAATTTTCTTTTAGGGATGTGTTTATTTTGAGCATTATGGATTGTCGCAATAAATTGTTCATAAGTAGCTGCTAAATTAAATTCGGGGTTCTCCCGTCCTAAGTTGACAGTTTCCGGAGGTGTGGGGGGGATTAATCTTTTGACCATAGGGTCATCCCTTAGGTCTCTCCTTATGCTACCGTAATTAGCATTCCTAAAATCCGGGATCAAGACCGAATTTTCCTTCTTCCTGCCATCCCATATTATGTTAAAATATATGGATTTATGATCACTGTTTCCTAGTTCGTCTCCAATCCCAACATCTTTTACTAGATTTTCATTATTACTGAGAACTAAATCGAGGATATTATTTCCTCTAGTGGGCGAGATTATGAATTGATATAAAAAACTATCTTGTACTACTTCTAGAAAATCTTCAGATTCATTTTCGCTAAGTTGATTTTTCCAATCTAAGCCTGAAAAGTTGAAATCGCCTAGAATACATACATTGTTTCTATCAGATGCCTTCTTTATTTCCTCCCATAGCAATTTACCATCGTTCCTACTCAAATTAGGTGGTCTATATATAACACCAATGACTACGGATTCACTGCCCTCACCAATCTCTACCCAAATACTTTCATTGTCGCTATTTGTTTTAATGTTTGATTTATTGCAGCTTTTTAATGACACCCTGATATACACTGCTACACCGCCACCTCTCCTTCCTACTCTGTCAAATTTAAATAGGTTATATCCTGGAATATGAAATTCTGCTAAAAAATGTTTGCTGTTTGAATTTATCCATGTTTCCGTTATTGCAATTATATCTATGTTCTCTTTACTAACAATGGCCCTGAGCTGGTCCATTTTGTTACACAAGCTTCTACTATTAGTATAATAAACACTCAATATATTTCTTCCGTTTCTATCTGTTTTACATTTATTACTTTGATGTTTGTTATTATGACTAACTATATTTTCAGCATTATCTACTTCTGTTTCACTGTTGTTTTTTTCACATGGTATTTTCCTCTCTTTACCATTGATGGGATTTGGACATATTAAAACCCCACCTTTACTACCCTGTCAACTATCTTCGCTAGCACGGCCACCCCCTTCCTACTTAAATGCACCCCATCCCTTGCATACATACTATCATTACCATAGTACTGGCTCCAATTATCAATGAATGGCGTCGACAGCTCTTTACACTGTTCTTCCAACCAGCAATTGAAACCGATTGCACGGGACATCCATTCACGACTGGCACCACGTCTAGGTAGGATAGAGCAAGCAATAGGAGTTCCACCCTTCACCCTAATCTTATCTAGAGCTTCCCTATACAGCTTACGCAGTTCGACACTGGTAAGCTTACCTACGTCATTGCCTCCTGCACTGAGTAAGACTATGGGGTTGTCTCCACAGTCATCAATGACGTTCTCCACTCTCTCCAGTACTCTACCTATCCCTGCCCCGGGGAGACACTCGAGCTTCCTAACTTTAGTGCAGAGATTGTTACCTAAATACTTCACCATCGAGTCTCCCATGACAGAAACACATTTGACCTTACCTGAGTGTGGTGATTTCTTACCTGCGCTACTTCCTCTCTCCACACTAACAGAGGGAGTAGCACTCGTGGTGTTACTATGGAAAATTTATGGAAAATAATAATTAAAATACCTTAAAGAACATTATTATGCACTAGAGATTATAATTCATACAAATTTAAACCCGTATAGAGTTTAATTATGTATTTTATATCGCACTGTAGTGTTTAGTGATATATAAAGAACTGATGAATAAACACGAGAAGCGATGATTTAAAAGGACTAAATCACGGGAGCGTGACTGTCAACTTCTGGCGTTTAAACTCCATAGAAAGCGAGAAGTTCACGCTGAGCCATGACAGAGGTAAGCTATTAATTCACCTACTTTGAATTTATCTTGTTACGAGTGAGCCTTCCATCGTTGGTTGTAGATTCGCAACGTGAACGTCTTTTGTTTGTGACGTCATTTCTGCCGCGTCGGCTCGCTTTGTTTACTTAAGAATGGGCCCGGCAGTGTTAAGTTAAGTACAGAGTATCTCCTTTCATATTGAACAATATGTTTCTAGTGGTGTAACGTGTATACCTTGCTCGACTTTTATAACACCAAGTAAAGTATTATTTGTGAAAGATTATTGTTAATCATATTTTGGAGTTCCACGAAAAATAACTTACTTATTTATGAGGTTTCGTGTGGTGGATAGACCACGTTGTTCATCGTAGTTTCTAGACTAAATAAGTCTTTACTTTTGTGTTCATTATTTTGTCAATCGGTTGAGTCATTTATTTGATCAGATTTAACTTGTATTTGTTTATTTTATACATACTGATATATTTATTTTATTGATTATTTATTAATATATTGTTATTAAACTACTGCATGTATTTCAATATACCCCATAGTAATGAGGTGATAATTTGGTGGGATCTATTCCTGGACCTATAGTACAAAGTGTAATTTGTGAATTTGTGATATTGTTACACCCTTAAGAGGCACAAGGGTCGTAATCGTAACAAGTGAGAAGTAACACACGATGTGTGAGCTGTAGGAAATGGGACCAGCTGTGAAAATCCATACGGCAGAGATCTATCACCTAATGACGACATGTCAGACGATAGTAGTGAACCACCCAGTCGGAAAATACTGTCCTGGGGTGAATGACATACAGTAAACAAATTGGAAAGGCTTGTCGGGGTACGAACGGGGGAGAAGTGGGTCAAAGAAGCCTACTCAGAAGTAGTCAGGTGGTCGCCAGCTAAACTCTTTGAACTACCAAAATGTGGGGAGATGACTCGCCTCATAATCAATTACACTCACGACACCTCTCTGGCCCCATTAGCTCTTCGAATACTGCCCATAATACCCCATCTATTCTGTCAGGACACACACAAGGTCTAAGTGCGAAAATGTGGCAGCTGAATAGAAGACTGACAATGTGGCAACAAGGGGCCTTGTGATCAAGGCAAGGCAAGAACACTGAAGAAGAGACTAAAATTCATAGGACGCAAAACAAAACAGCGAGGATGTTGCCAGAAAGTTTGTTAACAAAGATGTGTGAGGGAAAAGTGTCCTTGGCGGTAAGATCTCTCACAGAGGACTCTTCTAGTGGTGTTTTACCAATAAACAGAGAGACATTACAACAACTGAAGGAAAAACATCCCCCTGCAAGTGAAGAGGAAGGCATCAGGTTTCAGGGGAACAAGATCTTCGGGCGTAGAGCCGACAATAGTTGCAGATATTGACTAATTCAACACAGCTAGGATAGCTACTTATGTATTAGGATATTGAGTTTTAAGGTAATAAAATGGCGGCGAAGGTGTGGTTATTGGGGGAGGCTGGAGGCCATTTTAAAATATAGTACTGTAGTAGTAGAAAAATAATAATAATAATAATAATAATGATAATAATAATAATACAAGAAGAGTGTTAGGTAACAGTATACAAAACAAATATAAACTCAAAGTCTCACAATAATACACATATTTTCTTTTACCTGTTTTTGTATCAACATAATTATTCTAAAAAAAGAGTAATATTTTTTATTCTTGACGTTAAAGGCTAATTTAAGTGGTAATCATGGTAGAGGTCAATATAGAGGTTATTAGCGCGTCAGACCAGAGGTTGGGTGGCCAGAACACCGGAGATGTGGGACGGTGGACACCCTAAATCAATGTTGGACTGTGGAAACATTGCCCAGTGTGATGATTGTCGTAATTTATGATGTTTGTTTGTCTGACTTATGTTCCCGAAGGTCACACCGGAAATTTTTAATACATTTTGTTGAAACAAGTTATAGGTTATGAATTAATAAGGTTTACAATCATACCGGTTATATAAAAAAAAGGTATCAATGACGTAACTTCACACTGTAGTGTTCAGAGTTCTTCCTGGAAACTTCTCGTTATCTGTAGACATTAATCAAAGAGTTGAATAATAAACACACAAGCCATTAATCTCTTTACAACGAGTTTTATTTGTTTCAATTGGTTATTCCAACTCCCCAAATATTGATAGAACGCGCCGCTGTCTGCTGGTGTATGAGGGAATAACTATTTCCTGCGAACTGGATTATAAGTTGAAAAACAATACAAAAAAAATTTACACCTGCTGATATTATCTGTAAGTCCTACTAAGGTGTGTGGATACTTACACTTCATGCTAACGAGTCGATCAGTGGCGAAGAGGATAAAGGTAATAGTAATTGCAGGACCAATCCCCGTACTTATGAGTTATCATATAGAAATACAATACCGACAATTCCATGGTTCATACCGATCAATGTCAACCTAGAAGGAACCGACAGAGAAGCTGCAAAAGCAAGAATCCTGAAGTCAAATTAAGTAAAAAAAAATAAATGATGGAATAAAAATAACATCTGGAATCACACACACACACACACACACACTAAAAGGCACAACCCTACAGAAGTGGCTCTGAGACAAGACCTCAGCGAGGACACCATGAGCTCTTCTGAGTGGAACAAGGTGACGGTGGTAAGGCTGTACCCGCCATCCTCTACACCCCCAAAAAAGTGAAATCTCTTCGTCCTGAAGAATTGTTTTACTTCTTCAGGAATAAAGTGGGTTACAATGGTCGTCCGCTGGCCGAGTGGTGGCCTCGTGGTTACCTTCGGTTACGTGGGACTGACTGAATTATTGAACAACGACAAAGTCATCAATGATGTCCCCGTTAAGGTGAAAACAATCTTCCAAGACATCGCGGCGTGGAGAGTTATTTCACACGCTGAACAGCTCATAAGAACATAAGAATGGTGGAAACTGCAGCTGGCCTATTGATCCATACTGGGCAGTCCCGTTTACACCCAACCCCTATTGCTCAAATAAGCATCCAACCTATGTTTGAAGCTATTCAGCGTATTCCAGTTAATGATGATATTTGGTAACTTGTTCCATTCATCCACTACTCTGTTTCCAAGCCAGTGTTTACCTATTTCGCGCCTAAATCTAAATTTTTCTTATTTAAAGCCATTGTTACGAGTTCGCTCCTGATTGGAGAGTTTGAGTACCTTTGTAATGTCCCCTTTGCTTAGCCCTGACTTCCACTTATACACCTCTATCAGGTCGCCCCTCGCTTTACGTCTCTTGAGGGACTGCAAATTAAGATGATTTAAACTGTCTCTATACTCAAGGTTCCTAATGCCTGGGATTAGTCTTGTCATTCTCCTCTGAATTCTTTCCAAGGATTCTAATCCATTCTGTAATACGATGACCATAACTGAACTGCGTAATCCAGGTGTGGTCTCACAAGCCCAAGATACAGTTTTAGGATGACCTCGCTAGTCTTGTAACTAAAACTCCTTTGTATTTATTAGCCTTGTTACGAGCAAAAACACATTGTTTACTTGGCTTAAGGTTCATACTTATCATTATTCCTAAGTCTCCCTCGCAGTCGGATTTCTCAATAGCATCGTTGTTCATCTGGTAACTGGTTTCCCTGTTTACATCTCCTGTACTGAGTACTTTACATTTGTCCACGTTGAATTTCATCTGCCATTTTTCAGACCATTCGAAAAATGTGTTTAGATCTTTCTTTGCGGAGTCCTCGTCAGATTTAATAGTACGTCCTATTTTAGTGTCATCAGCAAATTTACTTAAGTTGCTGTCTATGCCGATATCTATGTCGTTTATGTATATAATAAATCATAATGGTCCAAGAACTGAGCCTTGGGGAACTCCACTAGTGACGTTGCTCCAATGGAATTTAGTGCCGTTAATGTTCACTCACTGTTTCCTGTCCTGTAACCACGCCCTAATCTATTTAAGGATATTACCTTTGATGCCATGTGCTTCTACCTTTCTAATTAGTCTTTTGTGGGGGACTCTGTCGAAGGCTTTGCTAAAGTCGAGATATACCACATCATAATTGTGCCCCTCGTCCACCGATTCGAGAACTGATGAAAAGGATGTTAATAGATTAGTTAGACATGAATGCCCGCTTGTGAAGCCATGCTGGGAATCATTGATCAATCGGTGCTTCTCCAGGTGATTTCGAATAGAGTTTGAAATGATTGCTTCCAGTAATTTACCTATTATTGATGTTAGACTGATTGGGCGGTAGTTAGAGGATAGTGATCTATCCCCCTTCTTGAAAATCGGTATTACATTCGCTATCCTCAAGGATTCTGGTACTACGTACACCTGTTTTTAAGGACATGTTAAACAACTTTGCTAAGGGCATACTAAGCTCTTCCTTACATTCCTTTAATACTCTGGCAAAGATCTCATTGGGACTAGGTGACTTATTAGGCTTTAGTTTGTCTATTTTTCTTACTAACATCGTTACTAGTCACTACTATCTCGCTTAATTTATTTTCTTTACTATCTCTGAATAGAGTCGGTGCCTCGGGTATCATGTTTAAATTTTTGTGGTGAAAACTGTTGAAAAATATTTATTCAGATTATTGCTCATTTCTCCATCGTTATCTGTTAGCTCACCAGTATCTGACCGTATTGGTCAAATCTTTTCTCGTGTTTTAGTTTGATACATTTGGTAGAATCCTTTGGGGTTTGTCTTCGCCTCCCTTGCTATCCTTACCTCATTATTCCTCTTGGCTTTCCTTATCTCGGTTTTAACCCTACTCACCAATACCATATAATAATCCCGGAGGTAAATTTCGCCACGATTTACCCCCCTACCTATTGCCTTCCTTTGGCCAATGATGTTCTTTAAATAATTATTAATCCATTTAGGGTCATTGTTGTCTGATCTGAGTTTTTTGTATGGTATGTTCTGCCTTTGTGCAATAGTAACTCATTATTTAAATTGTCGTGGAACTCGGCAATCTCAGATTTCGTTATCAGGTCAGTCTCAACCGTCAGGTCTCCTGGTACGGTGAGGTCGCCCTCTGTGGGTGCATTGAGTGAGGTCACCTCATGGGAGGTCACCCCCAAGCGCGACACCCCCTCCTTCAGCTGCCTCTTTAAACTGTCAAAGTTTGCCCTTCTGAAATCTGGTACTTTAGTGGAATTTTCCTTACGTCTGCCCTGAAAATCTAACTGGAATCTAATTTCTTTGTGATCGCTGTTTGCAAGCTCGTTCTCTACCTCGACATTGCTAATGAGGTTTTATCTGTTCGGCAGAACTAAATCGAGTATATTATTATCCTGGGTGGGTTCGGTTATATGTTGACTTAGGAAACAGCCCTGGATCGTTTCGAGAAAATCATCTGATTCTGAGTTATCGGTAAGGTCATTCCAATCTATTTGGCCAAGGTTAAAGTTGCCTACTATACAGACTCTGTTGTGTAGGGAAGCCCTGCGCATTTCATCCCAGATAAGTCGCTCATTAACTCTATCAAGATTAGCCCACCCGGGTACAGGTCAAACGATCCTCAAAATCGATATCTGCGACTGTTGTCGGCTTTGGGGCCGATGCTCTCGTTCCCCTGAGGCAAAGCACTGCAGACCTAAGCAGAGAGGAGGACAGTCGACATCTCATCCAGGCTGTAACATAACTTCTGGGCTACTGCTTCTGTTCAGATAACACCTCCGCAAGTTTGGCGTAGAAGCATCTTGCACTTGGTCTCATCCTGCAAGAGGTTGTGAACACCAGAGGAGTGAAGCTGCCTTGATCAACGTTCTGAATTCTCTCCCCATATGCCCTAATCTTGTCGTTCTCGTTCCTCCTGTGGGCAGCATCGGTGACATGCGGCCATGGGATAAAAAAATCCTTATGTAAAAAAAGGCTCGCTGTCCCTGCATCCAGAATCCTCGACCACTGACGTCCACACTGACTTCGTCGTGGCAGATTTCCCTCAGTAGATTTGCTGTTAGATCCCTTTCTTCGTCATGCCTCATGCATACGAAGCCCCCTTTCTTGCACACCATGGCGTCTGTGAATTCTTGTTTATTAAGGATGAAGTCTTTTGCCCTCATCGTTAACGTTGTTAATCAGTTTGGGGCGCCCACCTCCTGCGCTATAGCTACTTTTCTTTTCACGTTCTCTTGCACTTGTTGCAACAGTTGTTGCAGTTTATCACTTAGGGTGTGTTGCCGCTCTGTCGTAATGATCCGTCGAATCTTGTTTAATTCGTTGGTATCCACCTGACTTGCTGCATTCTGATCTATTATGTGCTCAGTGAGAGCTGCCGTGAGCTTGACAGAGTTCTGATGTTCTGTACGGGCAAGCTCCACTGGATTGGTCAATCTCATTCCTCCTAGTCTCGGTGGTAGTGCAAGGAGTGACCTTTCTGCTGGGGTTAAGTAAGGGTTTTTCACTAGTGTTCGGATGAAAGCGACAGTGAAAGCTTCTTCCAGAGAGTGGAGGAGGGGTCCGATATCAGGGATAGTCCGCATCAGGTAATTCCAGCGATGCTTGACTCCATGGGTGAATGCCGCAAAAGCCGCATGTGTTAGCAATATCAGACAGAACTTGGATTTGCCTGACCCACTCATTCACCTTTTCCGTTACATACTCGGACTTGAAGTACTTCATGCCAATTACCACACCCCGCCATGCCATCTTTTGTTATTTTGACCTCACTTCCACCGAACACCTCCATTGCCCGTTCATAATGTTCTGGCTTCACAATGAGGAAGGACTTGCTGACGTTTGGATGGTACCCTATTTATGGACCTCGTGAAGTTACCAGGTCCCACCACTTTTTGATGTCCTTCACTTTTCCTGCTCCTGTTAGGTCATCAGCGTACGCCACTTGCTTGACCTCGGTTTTTTCATATTTTATTGTGTGTTGGAGTACAGACAGGTCTAGTGCCTACATTGCCATGGCGACAGGGTCACCCTTTGTTGTTCCCTCATTTGACTGTATGGTGGTATTTCCTCTTAGAGCTTTGAAGCTTGTTATAAAGAGGTCTGATGGGTTCCTATAGGTGTTTACAACACACATTGCAAAGCTTGTACACTTGATCTTGATGTTGTGCAGTGCGGCCTTGCGGTTGAGTATGTTGAATGAGCTGAAAGCGTAGACCAAAAATACTGCCTCACAATCACGCCGCTCAAATACCGTTCTTATGGCGTGAATGACAGCTTCCCCTCCAGCCTGATGGCCAGCACATACTTGCAGGTTCCCTGCTGCTGCCCTGACATCATCATTTACCACCTCCACTATGCATTTTCCAATGATCCGCCTCAGCACTTCCCCCACTCCTATAGGTCTACATCCTGGATTTTTATCCAGGGGAATAAGGCGGCAGGCCGGCAGAGCATGGAGGTGGTGGCAGCACGAGATTGCCAGCTTTCTTGCAAGGGCGGCATTGCAGAGATCACTTGCTACGGGGCGAAACTTGTTAGTACTGAGGATGACTCTCCAACCTTTTGCATCCAGACCTGAAGGGCCAGCCCCTCCCTGTGTTTTCAGTGCCCTTTTCCATACCATCCCCCCTGTTATTTTCTCGAAAAGGACAGCATTTGGAGGGATATAGGCACCCTGAAACCTGTTGCCTTCCTCTTCACTTGCAGGGGAATGTTTTACCTTCAGTTGTTGTAATGTCTCTGTGTTTATTAGTAAAACACCACTAGAAGATTCCTCTGTGAGAGATCTTACAGCCAAGGACACTTTACCCTCACACATCTTTGTTACCAAATTTTCTGGCAACATCCTCGGTGTTTTGTTTTGCGTCTCCTATGAATTTTAGTCTCTCCTGCAGTGTTCTTGCCTTGCCTTGATCACCAAAGGCCCCTTGTTGCCACATTGTCAGTCTTCTATTCATTGCTACCACATTTTCTTTGCACTTAAACCTTGCGTGTGTCCCCTGACAGAATAGATGGGGTATTATGGCCAGAATTCGAAGAGCTAATGGGGCCAGGGAGGTGTCGTGAGTGTAATTGATTATGAGGTAAGTCATCTCCCGGATCATTTCTTTGGTGGCCGCGCACTTGGGGTGTTTAAAGAGGTTAGCTGGCGACCACCTGACCACTTCTGAGTACGCTTCTTCGACCCACTTCACCACATCGTACCCCGACAAGCCTTTCCAATTTGTTTACTGTATGTCATTCACTCCAGGACAGTATTTCCGGCTGGGTGGTTCACTTCTATCGTCTGACATGTCGTCATTAGGTGATAGATCTCTGCCGTATGGATTCTGACAGCTCGTCCCTTTCCTACAGCCCACACATCGTGTGTTACTTCTCACACATATACAGGTTGTGTATTTCTGATTCCGGCCTGAGCACTGACAAGCACATATACCAGCCATGATGTCGTCCTGGGAAGGAGAGGGCAGTGGGAGAGGTAAGTAGTTGTGGTTTGAGAGGGGAGGGTCAGTTTTGGTGTACTAGCCGACGGGGTAAGGCGGGGCCGGGCGAAGTGGGGCCCGTTGAGGCGAGGCGGGGTTGTCTAGGCGGCACGAGGCAAGCAGGACCGTTAACACCCATGGCCTGCTCCGGTTACAGGCCACGGCCTACGTGCCACATACAAACCCCACCTGCTATACAGTCCCCGGCTCTCCAATAACTATCACTAATGTCCACTCAGGAGGCCCACAGGTGGATAACACTGTGATCACTTGACGCACTACACATTAATAATTCTGGTACTTGTGGCTGGTTGTCCCACCAAGACCACCATTACTACATATTGCAATAGATTCGAATAATAGCTATTTATAAGTCCAATTGTAGCTTAAGTAGAAATATGTTAGAATTATCATTTATTAATTATTTGTACAGCAATACAGGTTAACCTGGCATATGGTGAGTGAACCTCAGACGTTAGTGTGAATAATCTTATCAACAAGATTACCCCCCAATCTACCTCCACTCAGGAGACTGATTCCTTTGTTCTATGTTTTTCTCCCATGTTTTGTTCTCTTGGTTGACTGAAGAGGGAACTAGTATACCAGCTCTAAGATTTTGTCTTTGATTTCAGAATACTGATCATCTATACATCATCGGCTCGCCTTGGAATGTAAGTGTTACATTTATTTTTGTATATATAACAGTTTGTACATTTAACAAATATCTATACAGTAATCATAAATATAATGTGGCAGCCAAGGCATGTTAACTGAGTTTGTTGGATGGAATAATGAGGACCATAAGAAGATAAGAATGAAGAAACTGCAGCGAGACTATTGGCCCATAATGGGCTATTGATACACACACAGGTATTCCTAGAGCTATAGATACACACACAGGTATTCTTTGGGCTATAGATACACACACAGGTATTCATAGAGCTATTGATACACACACAGTAATTCTTAACATTCATAAACACACAGGATTCTAGAAATATTAACATACCCAGGCCTTCTAGAGCCACACATACACAAACAGAAACTCTTAATACAATGATACAAACATCCTCTATAAACATATAAAACACACAGAAATTCTAGACATTGAAACACACACATGAATTCTAAAGCAACTAAACATACCCATGTACATAACATAGACACACAAACAGGTATCAGACCATGAACACACAAATAAATATAAGTAATAAGATACACACACAGGTATTCCTAGAACTATAGATACGCACACAGGTATTCCTAATAATATTGATACACACACAGGTATTCTTAGAGCTATTGATACACATACAAGTATTCTTAGAGCTATAGATAAACACACAAGTATTCTTAGAGCTATAGATACACACGCAGGTATTCTTAGAGCTATAGATACAAACACAGGTATTCCTAGAGCTATTGATATACACACAGGTATTCTTAGAGCTTTAGATACACACACAGGTATTCTTAGAGCAATAGATACACACACAGGTATTCCTAGAGCTATTGATACACACACAGGTATTCTTAGAGCTTTAGATACACACACAGGTATTCTTAGAGCTTTAGATACACACACAGGTATTCTTAGAGCAATAGATACACACACAGGTATTCTTAGAGCTATAGATACACACACAAGTATTCTTAGAGCTATTGATACACACACAGGTATTCTTAGAGCTTTAGATACACACACAGGTATTCTTAGAGCAATAGATACACACACAGGTATTCCTAGAGCTATTGATACACACACAGGAATTCTTAGAGCTTTAGATACACACACAGGTATTCTTAGAGCAATAGATACACACACAAGTATTCTTAGAGCTATAGATACACACACAAGTATTCTTTGAGCTATAGATACACACGCAGGTATTCTTAGAGCTATAGATACACACACAGGTATTCCTAGAACTACAGATACACACACAAGTATTCCTAGAGCTATTGATACACACACAGGTATTCTTAGAGCTTTAGATACACACACAAGTATTCCTAGAGCTATTGATACACACACAGGTATTCTTAGAGCTTTAGATACACACACAGGTATTCTTAGAGCAAAAGATACACACACAAGTATTCTTAGAGCTATAGATACACACACAGGTATTCTTAGAGCTATAGATACACACGCAGGTATTCTTAGAGCTATAGACACACACACATATTCCTAGAACTACAGATACACACAAGTATTCTAGAGCTGATACACACACAGGTATTCTTAGAGCTTTGATACACACACAGGTATTCTTAGAGCTATTGATACACACACAGGTATTCTTAGAGCTATAGATACACACACAGGTATTCTTAGAGCTATAGATACATACACAGGAATTCTTAGAGCTATAGATACACACACAGGTATTCTTAGAGCTATACATAGACACACAGGTATTCTTAGAGCTACAGATACACACACAGGTATTCTTAGAGCTATAGATACATACACAGGAATTCTTAGAACTATAGATACACACACAGGTATTCGTAGAACTATAGATACACACACAGGTATTCTTAGAGCTATAGATACACACACAGGTATTCTTAGAGCTATATATACACACGCAGGTATTCTTAGAGCTATAGATACACACACAGGTATTCCTAGAACTATAGATACACACACAGATATTCGTAGAACTATAGATACACACACAGGTATTCTTAGAGCTATAGATACACACGCATGTATTCTTAGGGCTATAGATACAGACACACAGGTATTCTTAGAGCTATTGATACACACACAGGTATTTCTAGAACTATAGATACACACAGGTATTCTTAGAGCTATAGATACACACACAGGTATTTCTAGAACTATAGATACACACACAGGTATTCTTAGAGCTATTGATACACACACAGGTATTTCTAGAACTATAGATACACACACAGGTATTCTTAGAGCTATTGATACACACACAGGTATTCCTAGAACTATAGATATACACACAGGTATTCTTAGAGCTATTGATACACACACAGGTATTCTTAGAGCTATTGATACACACACAGGTATTCCTAGAACTATAGATAGACACACAGGTATTCTTAGAGCTATTGATACACACACAGGTATTCTTAGAGCTATTGATACACACACAGGTATTCCTAGAACTATAGATAGACACACAGGTATTCTTAGAGCTATAGATACACACACAGGTATTCCTAGAACTACAGATAACCACACAGGTATTCCTAGAACTATAGATACACACACAGGAATTCTTAGAGATATAGATACACACACAGGTATTCTTAGAGCTACAGATACACATGCAGGTATTCTTAGAGCTATAGATATACACGCAGGTATTCTTAGAGCTATTGATACACACACAGGTATTCTTAGAGCTTTAGATACACACACAGGTATTCTTAGAGCAATAGATACACACACAGGTATTCCTAGAGCTATTGATACACACACAGGTATTCTTAGAGCTATAGATACATACACAGGAATTCTTAGAGCTATAGATACACACACAGGTATTCTTAGAGCTATACATAGACACACAGGGATTCTTAGAGCTATAGATACACACAAAGGTATTCTTAGAGCTATAGATACACACACAGGTATTCCTAGAACTATACATACACACACAGGTATTCCTAGAACTATAGATAGACACACAGGTATTCTTAGAGCTATAGATACACACACAGGTATTCTTAGAGCTATAGATGCATACACAGGAATTCTGAGAGCTATAGATACACACACAGGTATTCTTAGAGCTATAGATACACACACAGGTATTCGTAGAACTATAGATACACACACAGGTATTTCTAGAACTATAGATACACACACAAGTATTCCTAGAGCTATTGATACACACACAGGTATTCTTAGAGCTTTAGATACACACACAAGTATTCCTAGAGCTATTGATACACACACAGGTATTCTTAGAGCTTTAGATACACACAGGTATTCTTAGAGCAATAGATACACACACAGGTATTCTTAGAGAGCTATAGATACACACACAGGTATTCTTAGAGCTATAGATACACACGCAGGTATTCTTAGAGCTATAGATACACACACAGGTATTCCTAGAACTACAGATACACACACAAGTATTCCTAGAGCTATTGATACACACACAGGTATTCTTAGAGCTTTAGATACACACACAGGTATTCTTAGAGCTATAGATACACACACAGGTATTCTTAGAGCTATAGATACACACACAGGTATTCTTAGAGCTATAGATACATACACAGGAATTCTTAGAGCTATAGATACACACACAGGTATTCTTAGAGCTATACATAGACACACAGGTATTCTTAGAGCTACAGATACACACACAGGTATTCTTAGAGCTATAGATACATACACAGGAATTCTTAGAACTATAGATACACACACAGGTATTCGTAGAACTATAGATACACACACAGGTATTCTTAGAGCTATAGATACACACACAGGTATTCTTAGAGCTATATATACACACGCAGGTATTCTTAGAGCTATAGATACACACACAGGTATTCCTAGAACTATAGATACACACACAACCAACACACCATGTATTCTTAGAGCTATAGATACACACAAAAAGGTTCTTCCAAAACAAAATATACAACACAGGTATTTAGAACATAGATACACACACAGGTATTCTTAGAGCTATAGATACACAGGTAAGCTTTAGAACTATAGATACACACACAGGTATTTTGTGAGCACATACACACACAGGTATTCCTAGAACTATAGACAGACACACAGGTATTTTTCCTAGAGGCTATAGATACACACACAGGTATTCTCCAGAACTACAGAGATAAATCACACAGGTATTCTTAGAACTATAGATACACACACAGGAATTTCTAGAGATATAGATACACACAGAGGTATTTCTTAGAGCCGCAGACACACATGGTGGCCTTTTAGAGCTATAGATACACACGCAGGTATTCTAGAGCTATTGACACACACACACAGGTGGCCTCCTAGAGCTTAGATAGCACACACAGGTATTCTTAGAGCAATAGATACACACACAGGTATTCCTAGAGCGGCCGAGGCCACACATTGGTAAGTATTCTTAGAGCTATAGATACACACAGGAATTCCTAGAGCCAAGTAGATACACACACAGGTATTTTAGAGCTATACATAGACACACAGGGATTTAGAGCTATAGATAAAGGCCAACAAAGAGTATTCTAGAGCCATAGGGACACACACACAGGTATTCCTAGAACTATACATACACACACAGGGATTCTCAGAGCTATAGATACAATACAAAGGTATTCTTAGGAAGTCAGCAGATACACACACACAGGTATTCTCCTTAGAGCTATAGATGCATACACAGGAATTCTGAGAGCTATAGATACACACACAGGTATTCTCAGAGCTATAGAGGCTAACACACAGTATTCGTAGAACTAGATACACACACAGGCATTTCTAGAACTATAGATACACACACAGGTATTCTAGAACCACACACACACACAGGTATTCTAGAACTATAGATACACACACAGGGATTTCTAGAACTATAGATACAATTCCTACATTGGTGTATTCCCCTTAGAACATAGATACACATGTACAGTAAGCTCTCCTGTAGAAACCATAGATACACACACAGTGTATTCTTAGAGCTATTGATACACACAATAGGATTTCTAGAACTATATATTCCACACAGGTATTCTCTTGAACTATAGATACACACAGGTATTCTTAGAACTATAGATACACACACACAGGTAGCCCTTAGAGCATGGATACACACAGGGATTATGAACTATATACAACGTTACAGTATTCTTAGAACTATTGGATACACACACAGGTACTCTTAGAACTATAGATACACACACAGGTATTCTAGAGCATGATACACACAGGTATTTCTAGAACTATAGATACAATACACAGGTATTCTTAGAACTGCTGATACGCACAGGTATTCTAGAGATATAGATACACACACAGGTATTCTTAGAGCTATTGATACACACACACAGTAAGGCTTTAGAACTATAGATACACACACACAGGCATTTCCTAACCACATGGCACACACACAGGTATTCTTAGAGCTACAGATACACAGGTAGCCTTAGAACTACACACAGGTATTCTTACAGAGATACACACACAGGTATTCTTAGGAGCTATAGATACACACACAGGTATTTCTAGAGCTACTGATATATACACAGGTATTTCTTAGAGCTACAGATACACACATATATTCTTAGAGCGATACACACACAGGTAGCTCTAGAGCTATAGATATACACAGCGTATTCTAGAACTAGAGATACCCACACAGGTATTCTAGAGCTATAGATACACACATGGTATTCCTTTTAGAACTTACAGATACACACACAGGTGGCTCTTAGAGCCATAGATACACACACACGTATTCCTAGAACTACAGATACCCACACAGGTATTCTGTGAACTATAGATACACACAGGTATTTCTCCTAGAACTAGATACCCCACACATATTCTTAGAGCTATGATACACACACAGGTATTCCAGAACCAGAGATACCAGGTATTCTCTTTAGAGCCATAGATACACACAGGTATTCCTAGAACCAAGCAGATACACACACAGGTATTCTAGAGATATAGATACACACGCAGGCATTCCCAGAACTAGATAGACACACAGGTATTCCTAGAACTATACATACACACACAGGTATTCTTGTAAACTATACATACACACACAGGTGTATTCCTAGAACTATAGAGATAGACACACAGGTATTCCTAGAGCTATAGAGGCTAATACTAATAGTATTCTTAGAGCTACAGATACACATGCAGGCACTTCTAGAGCTACAGATATATAGCTTTTGGTATTCTAGAGCCATAGATACACACACAGGTATTGTTAGAGCTTTGATACCCACACAGGTATTCTTAGAACTATAGATACACACACAGGTATTCCAGAACTAGAGATACCCATTATGTATTCTTAGAGCTATAGAAGCAATACGTAACTGGAACGAAGCAATGAT
>NW_024731437.1:0-33027 GCF_018991925.1 Homarus americanus | reverse complement strand
TCCCTGGTACACCTGGCCTCCCAGGTACACCTAAACACTCCCAGGTACACCTCCTGGCACTCCCAGGTGCACCACTGGCCTCCCAGGTACACTTCCGATACTCCCAGGTACACCTCCGATACTCCAGGTACCTCTGACACTCCCAGTGTCTCAGGCCTCCTAGTTCACCTCCTGACTTCCACTCCCAGGTGCACCAATGACACTCCCAAGATGAGCCACTGACACTCCCAGGTGCACCTCTGACCTCCCAGGTGCTCCTCCTGACCTCCCTGGTTCACCTCTGACACTCCCAGGTGCACCAGCTCACCCACAGGTACACCAATGACCTCCCCAGGTACACCACTGACACTCCCAGGTACACCTCCTTGCTCCCAGGTACACCTCCTGACACTCCAAGGTACACCTCAGACACTCCAGGTACCTCCTGACCTCCCAGGTACGCCCAGACCTCCCAGGTACACCCTAACACTCCCAGGTGCACCTCCGACCTCCCAGGTACCTTCAGACCTCCCAGGTACACCTCTGACACTGCCAGGTACATCTCTGACACTGCCAGGTACACCTCTGACACTCCCAGGTACACCACTGACACTCCTAGGTTTTACCTCAGACCTCTGGGTGCCACCACTGACACTCCCAGATTTTGCCTCAGACACTCCCAGGTGCATTTCTGACACTTCCAGGTGCACCTCAGACACTCCCCAGGTACACCACTGACCTCCTAGGTGCACCTCCTGGCACTCCCAGATGCCTCCGACACTCCCAGGTACAGCTCTGACACTCCCAATTTGCACCTCAGACACTGCCAGGTACACCTCAGACACTCCCAGGTGCACCTCAGACACTCCCAGATTGCACCTCTGACCTCCCCAGGTACACCTCTGACCTCTCTGGTACACTTGGCCTCCCCAGGTACACCTCCAGACACTCCCAGGTACACCTCAAGACACTCCCAGGTGCCTCCTGAGCCTCCCAGTGCACCTCCTGACACTCTCTGGTACACGCCGGCCTCCCAGGTGCACCACTGACCTCCCAGGAACACCTCTGACACTCCCAGGACACCTCCTGACCTCCCAGGTGCACCTCGGACACTCCAGGACATTTCTGACACTTCCAGGTGCACACCTCCATTACTTCCAGATGAGCCTCCTGAGCCTCCCAGGTGCACCAATGGCCTCCCAGGGTGCACCACTGGCCTCCAGGTACACTCAGACACTCCCCAGGTGCACCTCACATGCATCCAGGTACACCTCTGACATGCCAGGTGCACCTCTGAGCCTGCCAGGTATACCTCTGACGCTCCCAGATACACCACCGATACCCACAGGTGCACCCCTGGCCTCCCAGGTACACCCCTGACATTCCCAGGTGGTACACCCCTGAGCACTCAGGTGCACCTCTGACACTCCCAAGTATACCTTTGACCCTCTCAGATTAATCTCCAACACTCCCAGTTACCCCAACGCACAGGTACACCTCTGACACTCCCAGGTACACCTCTGACACACCCAGGTACACCTCCACATGCTCCCAAGGTACATCTCTGACACTCCCGCGATACACCTCTGACACTCCCAGATACACCATAAGTACCACAGGTAGACCCCTGACACTCCCAGGTACACCCTGACATTCCCAGGTACACCCCTGAGAGCACTCCCAGGTGCACCTCTGACACTTCCAATTTTTACCTTTGACACTCTCAGTTACACCTCCGACACTCCCAGTTACACCTGACACTCCAAGGTACACTGCTGACACTCCCTCACATACCCCTGACACTCCCTGGGTACACACCCTGACACTCCCAGTACCACTGACACTCCCAGGTACACCTCCTGGCACTCCCCGGGTACACATCTGACAGCACCCCAGGTACAACTCCTGACACTCCCTGGTACACACCTGGCCTCCCAGCCTCCGACACTTCCAGGTACACCTCTGACACTCCCAGGCACACCAATGACACTCCCAGGTACACCAGACACTCCCAGGTACACCTCTGATACTCAGGTACACCTCCCCACCACAGGTACCTCTGACACTCAGGTACACCTCTGACACTCCCAGGTACACCACTCGACACTCCCAGGTACACCCCTGACACTCCCAGATACATCTCTGACACTCCCAGGTACACCTCAGACACTCAGGTATTTCTGACACTTCCAGGTACCTCCGGCACTTCAGGTACACCTCTGAAACTCCCAGGTACCACCAACACTCCCAGGTACACCACTGACACTCCCAGGTACACCCTCTGACACTCCCAGGTACACATCTGACACTCCAGTACTCCTCTGATGTCCCAGTACTCTCTGACAATCCCAGGTACCTCTGACCTCCCAGGTACACCTCTGACACTCCCAGGTACACCACTGACACACCTAGGTACCTCCAGACACTCCCAGGCACCTCTGACACTCCCAGGTACACCTCAGACACTCCCAGGTACACCCCGACACTCCCAGGTACACCCCGACACTCCCAGGTACACCTCCTGACACTCAGGTACACCTCCGACACTCCCAGGTACACCTCAGAACACTCCCAGGTGCACCTCTGACACTCCCAGGTAAACCTTTGACCTCCCTAGTACCACCTGACCTCCCAGGTACACCACTGACATCCCAGGGTACCTCTGTGGCACTCCCAGGGACACACTGACACTCCCAGGTTACCTCTGACACTCCCAGGTACACCTATGACCTCCAGGTACACCCAGCCTCCCAGTACACCCCTGACACTCCCAGGTACACCTCCGGCCTCCCAGGTACCACCCCAACACTCCCAGGTACACCTCTGACCTCCCACATACATCTGACACTCCCAGGTACTCCTCCCAGTGCTCCCAGGTACTCCTCTGACCTCCCAGGTACACCTCTGACCTCCCAGGTACCTCTGACACTCCCAGGTACACCACTGACCTCCTAGGTACACCTCAGACCTCCTAGGTACACCTCTGACACTCCCTGGTTCACCTCTGACACTCCCAAGTACCTCCTGACAATCCCAGGTACACCTCAGACACTCCCAGGTACATTGCTGACACTTCCAGGTACACCTCCGACACTTCCAGGTACACCTCTGACCTCCCAGGTACACCAATGACACTCCCAGGCACCACTGACCTCCCAGGTACACCTCTGACCTCCCAGGTGCACCTCCACACACCAGGTACACCTCCTGCCTCCCAGGTACACCTCTCGCACTCCGGTACACCACCGACACTCCCAGGTACACCCGTGACACTCCCAGGAACACCTCCGACACTCCCAGGTACACCTCAGACACTCCCAGGTGCCTCTGACACTCCCAGGTAAACCTCTGACACTCCTAGTACAAACCTGACATCCCCAGGTACACCACTGACACTCCAGGTACACCTCTAGCACTCCTAGGTACACCTCTGACACTCCCGGTTTACCTCCTGACACTCCAGGTACCTCAGACACTCCCTGGTACCACACCGGCAGTCCCAGGTACAACACCTGACACTCCCAGGTACAACTCTGGCACTCCCAGGTACACCTCTGACACTCCCAGGTACTCCTCTGCCTCACCTGGTTCACCTCTGACACTCCCAGGCACCTGTGACTCCCAGGTACACCAATGACACTCCCAGGTACACCACTGACACTCCCAGGTACACCTCTGATGCTCCAGGTACCTCCTGGCCTCCCAGGTACACCTCAGACACTCCCAGGTACTCCTCTGACCTCCCAGGTACACCTCTGACACTCCCAGGTACACCCCTGACACTCCAAGTACACTTCCGACACTCCAGGGTACATCTCAGACACTCCAGGTAAACCTCTGACCTCCCAAGTACACACCTGACACTCCCAGGTACACCACTGACACTCAGGTACACCTCTGGTACTCCCAGGTACACCACTGACACTCCAGGTACACCTCTGACACTCCCAGGTACACCTCTGGCACTCCAGGTACACCTCTGACACTCCCAGGTACACCCCTGACAGCTCCCAGGTAAACCTCTGACCTCCCAGTACACCTGTGCTCCCAGGTACACCACTGACCTCCAAGGTACCCCTCTGGCACTCCCAGGTACACTGACACTCAGGTTTCCTCTGACACTCCCAGGTACACCTCTGACCTCCCAGGTACACCCCTGACCTCCCAGGTACACCCTGACACTCCCAGGTACACCTCCGACCTCCCAGGTACACCACCTGACCTCCCAGGTACACCTCTGACACTCCAGGTACATCGACACTCCCAGGTACTCCTCTGATGCTCCGGTACTCTCCTGACACACCAGGTACACCCTGATACTCCCAGGTACCCCCTGACCTCCCAGGTACACCACTGACACTCCTAGGTACACCTCAGACACTCCTAGGTACACCTCCTGACCTCCTGGTTCACCTCTGACACTCCCAGGTACACCTCTGACACTCCCAGGTACACCTCAGACACTCCCAGGTACGCTGACACTCCCAGGTACACCTCCGACACTCCCAGGTACACCTCCTGACACTCCCAGGTACACCAATGACACTCCAGGTACACCACTGACCTCCCAGGTACACCTCTGACCTCCCAGGTGCACCCTCACACACACCCAGTGCACCTCCTCAGCCTCCAGGTACACCTCTCGCCTCCCAGGTACACCTCTGACACTCCCAGGTACCTTGACACTCAGGAACACCTCCGACTCCCAGGTACCTCTGACCTCCCAGGTACACCTCTGAGCCTCAGGTACACCTCTGACCAGGTACACCACTGACACTCCAAGGCACACCCCAGCACCCCAGGTACACCCTGACACTCCCCAGGTTTACCTCTGACACCCCAGGCACACCCCTCAGACACCCTGGCACACACCTGACAGTCCCAGGTACAACACTGACACTCCCAGGTACAACTCTGGCACTCCCAGGTACACCTCTGACACCCCAGGTACTCCCTCTGACACAACCTGGTTCACCTCTGAACCCAGGTACACCAACACACCCCAGGCACACCAATGACACTCCCAGGCACACCACTGACACTCCCAGGCACACCCTCTGATACTCCCAGGCACACCTCTGACACTCCCAGGTACACCCTCAGACACTCCCAGGTACTCCCTCTGACACTCCCCAGGTACACCCTCTGACACTCCCAGGTACACCCCTGACACTCCCAAGCACACCTCCGACACTCCCAGGTACATCTCAGACACCCCAGGTAAACCCTGACACCCCTAGTACACACCTGACACTCCCAGGCACACCACTGACACCCAAGGTACACCTCTGGCACTCCAGGTGCCACCACTGACACTCCCCAGGTACACCACTGACACTCCCAGGCACACCTCTGGCACCCCAGGTACACCTCTGACACTCCCAGCACACCCCTGACACTCCCAGGCACACTCTGACACTCCCAGGTACACCCCAGACACTCCCAGGCACCTCTGACACTCCCAGGTAAACCTCTGACACTCCCAGTACACACCTGACACTCCCGGCACACCACTGACACTCCAAGGCACCCTCTGGCACTCCCCAGGACACCACTGACACTCCCAGGTTCACCCCTGACACTCCCAGGTACACCTATGACACTCCCAGGTCACACCCCTGACACTCCCAGGTACACCCCTGACACTCCCAGGTACACCTGACACTCCCAGGCACACCACTGACACTCCCAGGTACACCTCTGACACTCCCCACGCACAACATCTGACACTCCCAGGCACTCCTCTGATGCCCCAGGTACCTCTGACACACCCAGGTACACCTCTGACACTCCCAGGCACACCTCTGACACCCCAGGCACACCACTGACACCCCTAGGCACACCTCAGACACCCTAGCACACCTCTGACACCCCAGGTACCCTCAGACACCCCAGGTACACCCACACTCCCAGGTACACCCCTGACACCCCAGGTACACCCCTGACACCCCAGGTACACCTCCTGACACTCCCAGGCACACCTCAGACCACCCCAGGTGCACCTCTGACACTCCCAGGTAAACCCTCCTGATAATCCCAGGTACTTCCCTGACACTCCCAGGCCACCTCTGACAATTCCCCAGGCACACCTTGACACTCCCAGTTACACTCTGACACTCTGCAGCCACACCCCTGACACTCCCAGGCAGCCACCTCTGACACCCCAGGCAATTCTCTGACACTCCCTGGTTCACCCTGACACTCCCCAAGCACACCCCTGACAACCTAAGGTACACCCCAGACACTCCCCAGAACACACACACTTCCAGGCACACCTCCGACACTCCAGGCACACCTCTGACACCCCAGGCACACCAACGACACTCTGCACACCACTGACACCCCAGTGTAAGTACACCTCTGACACCCCTGTGCACCTCACACACACCCAGGCACACCCCCCTGACACCCCAGGCACACCCCGCACTCACAGGCACACCCCTGACACTCCCAGGCACACCTGCACACCCCAGGAACACCCACACACTTGCAGGCACACCTCAGACACTCCCAGGTGCACCTCTGACACCCCAGAAACCTCTGACACCCCTAGTACAAACCTGACACTCCCAGGTACACCCCACTGACACTCCAAGGCACACCAACAGCACCCCAGGCACACCTCTGACACCCCAGGTTTACCTCTGACACCCCAGGCACACCAGACACTCCCTGGTACACACCTGACACACCTCCCAGGTACAACACTGACACTCCCAGGTACAACTCTGGCACTCCCAGGCACACCTCTACACTCCCAGTACCTCTGACACAACCTGGTTCACCCCACACCCCAGGCACCAATGACACTTGCAGCACACCAATGACACTTATAAGTACACCCCACTCGACACCTTGGTAAGTACACCCCCTGATACCCCAGGCACACCTCTGACACTCCCCAGGCACACCTCAGACACCCCAGGTACCTCTGACACTCCCCAGGTACACCCTGACACTCCCAGGCACACCCCTGACACTCCCAAGCACTCCGACACTCCCTGGTGTACATCTCAGACACTCCCAGGCAAACCTCTGACACTCCCTAGCACACACCCGATAATCTTGGTGCCACCACTGACACCCACACCCCTGTTCCCAGGCACACCACTGACACCCAGGCACACCACTGACACCCCAGGCACACCTTCTGGCACCCCAGGCACACCTCTGACACTCCAGGTACACCCTCCGATACCCCAGGTACCCTCTGATACTCCCAGGTACCTCTGACACTCCCAGGCACACCTCTGACACTCCCCAGGCACACCACTGACAGCCCTAGGCACACTCAGACACCCCTGGGCAGGCACACCTCTGACACCAACAGGCACACCCCAGACACTCCCAGGCACACCCATGACACTCCCAGGCACACCCTCTGACACTCCCAGGTACACCCCCTGACACCCCAGGCACACCTCCTGACACCCCAGGTACACCTCAGACACCCAGGTGCACCTGACTCCCCAGGCAAACCTCTGACACTCCCCAGTACACACCTGACACTCCCCAGGCACACCACTGACACCTGCTGCACACCTCCCTGGCACCCCAGGCACACCACTGACACTCCCAGGTTTACTCCTGACACTCCCAGGTACACCTATGACACTCCCAGGCACAATTCCCTGACACTCCCAGGTGCCACCAATGACCAGGCACACACCCCTGACACCTGAGGCACTCCTCTGAAGCTCCCCAGGTACCCCTCTGCGCCCCATGCACACCCCTGACACTCCCAAGCACACCTCTGACACTCCAGGCACCCCCAGACACCGACAGGCACACTGCACACTCCCCAGGCACACCCTCTGACACTCCCCAGAAACATCATTTCTGACACCCCAGGCACCAATGACACCCCAGGCACACCACGACACTCCCCAGGCACACTCTGGACACCCTGCACACCTCTGACACTCCCAGGCACTCCTCTGACACTCCTGGTTCACCTCTGACACTCCCAAGTACCCTCTGGACACTCCCTGAGTACACCTTGACACTCCCCAGGCACACCCTGACACCCCAGGCACACCTCCGACACTCCCAGGTACCCCAGACACCCCAGATACACCTCTGACACTACCAGGCACACCTCTGACACTGCCAGGTACACCTCTGACACTCCCAGATACACCGCGATAATCACAGGTACACCCCGACATTCCCAGGTACACCCTGACACTCCCAGGTGCACCTCTGACACTCCCAGGTACACCTTGACACTCTCAGTTACACCTCCGACACTCCCAGTTACACCCCTGACCTCCCAGGTACACCTCTGACACTCCCAGGCACACCTCTGGACACTTACAACCTCTGACGCTGGCAGGTACACCTCTGAAATTCCCAGGTACACCTCTGACACACCCAGGTACACCTCCGATACTCCCAGGTACATCTCTGACACTCCCAGGTACATTTCTGTCACTTCCAGGTACACCTCAGACACTCCCAGGTACACCACTGACACTCCTAGGTACACCTCTGGCACTCCCAGGTACACCTCTGACACTCCCAGGTACAACTCTGACACTCCCAGGTACACCTCAGACACTCCCAGGTACACCTCAGACACTCCCAGGTACACCTCAGACACTCCCAGGTGCACCTCTGACACTCCCAGGTACACCTCTGACACCTCCCTGGAACACACTTGACACTCCCAGGTACACCACTGACACCCCAGGTACACCTCTGGCACTCCCAGGTACACCTCTGACACTCCCAAGTGCCACCTCCGATACTCCCAGGACACCTCTGATACTTCCCATGTACACCCCCTCTGACACCCCAGGTACCCTCTGACATTCCCTGGTTCACCTCTGACACTCCCCAAGTAATCCTCTGACACTCCCGGGTAACCCCTCAGACACTTCCAGGTACACCTGTGACACTGCAAGGTACACCTCTGACACTGGCAGGTACACCTCTGACACTCCCAGGTACACCTCTGACACACCCAGGTACACCTCCGATACTCCCAGGTACACCTCTGACACTCCCAGGAACACCGCTGACATTCCCAGGTACACCTCTGACACTCAAAGGTGCACCTCTGACACCCTCCAGGTACACCCTCTGACACTCCCAGGCCACCCTGACATTCCCAGGAACATTGCTGACACTTGGAAACCTCCGACACTTCCAGGCACACCTATGACACCCAAGGTACACCAATGACACTCCCAGGTACACCCCTGACACTCCCAGGTACACCCTGACACTCCCAGGTACACCCCACACACGCCCAGGCACTCTGACGCTCCCAGGTACACCTCTGACACCCCAGGTACACCCCTGACACTCCCAGATACACCTCCGACACTCCCAGGTACAGCCTCAGACACTCCCAGGTACACCTCTGACACTGCCAGGTACATCTCTGACACTGCCAGGCACCTCTGACACTCCCAGGTACACCGCTGACACTCCCAGATACACCCTGACACTCCTGCACCCTGACACTCCCAGGTACACCTCTGACACTCCCAGGTACACCCTCAGACACTCCCAGGAACATTTCTGACAACTTCCAGGTACACCTCCTGACAATTCCAGGTACACCTCTGGACCCCAGGTACACCAATGACACTCCCAGGTACACCACTGACACTCCCAGGTACACCTCTGATACTCAGAGGCACTCACACCCAGGCACACCCTCTGACACTCCCAGGTACACCTCTGACACTCCCAGGTACACCGCTGACACTCCCAGGTGGCCACCCTGACACTCCCAGATACACCTCTGACACTCCCAGGTACACCTCAGACACTCCGGTACATTGACACTTCAGGTGGCCACCTCCGACACCTCCAGGTACACCTCTGAAACTCCCAGGCCACCCAATGACACTCCCAGGTACACACCACACTGACACCCCAGGTACACCTCTGACACTCCCAGGTACACATCTGACACCTGTACTCCTGATGCTCCCAGGTACTCCTGACACTCCCAGGTACACCTCTGACACTCCCAGGTACACCTCTGACACCCCAGGTACACCACTGACACACCTAGGTACACCTCAGACACTCCCAGGCTTGACACCCCAGGTACACCCTCAGACACTCCCAGGTACACCCCCGACACTCCCAGGTACACCCCCGACACTCCCAGGTACACCCCGACACTCCCAGGTACACCTCCGACACCCCAGGTACACCAGAACACCCCAGGTGCACCTCTGACACACTCCCAGGTAAACCTCTGACACTCCCTAGTCACACACCTGACACCCAGGTACACCACTGACACTCCAAGGTACCCCTCTGGCACTCCCAGGGACACCACTGACACTCCCAGGTTTACTCTGACACTCCCAGGTACACCTATGACACTCCCAGGTACACCTCTGACACTCCCAGTACACCCCGACACTCCCAGGACACCTCCACTCCCAGGTACACCACTGACACTCCCAGGTACACCTCTGACACTCCCACGTACACATCCGACACTCCCAGGTACTCTCTGATGCTCCCAGGTACTCCTCTGACACTCCCAGGTCACCTCCTGACACTCCCTGCCACCTCTGACACTCCCACACACTGACACCTTGGTGCCACCTCAGACACTCCCAGGCACACCTCTGACACTCCAGGTACACCTCCAGACACCCCAGGTACACCTATGACACTCCCAGGTACACCCCTGACACTCGGAGACACCCCGAGCACTCCCAGGTACACCTCCGACACTCCAGGTACACCTCAGACCACTCCCAGGTGCACCTCTGACACTCCCAGGTAAACCCTCTGACACTCCCTAGTACAAACCTGACACCTCCCAGGCCACCACTGACACTCCAAGGTCACACCTCTGGCACTCCTAGTTACACCCCTGACACTCCCAGGTTTACCTCTGACACTCCCAGGTACGCCTCAGACACTCCCGGTACACACCTGACACTCCCAGGTACACCACGACACTCCGGTACAACTTGGCTCTCCCAGGTACACCTCTGACACTCCCAGGTACACCCCTGACACTCCCAGGCACACCTCCGACACCCAGGTACAGCTCAGACACTCCCAGGTACACCTCTCACACTGCCAGGTACATCTCTGACACTGCCAGGTACACCTCTGACACTCCCAGATACACCTGCATACTCACAGGTACACCCCTGACAATCCCACGTACACCCCTGATAATCCCAGGTACTTCCCTGACACACTCCAGGTACACCTCTGACACCCAGGTACACCTTGACACTCCCAGTTACACCCCCGACACCCCAGCTACTACCCCCACACCTCCCAGGTACACCTCTGACACTCCCAGGTACTCCTCTGACACTCCCTGGTTCACCTCTGACACTCCCAAGTACACCTCTGACAATCCCAGGTACACCTCAGACACTCCCAGGAACATTGCTGACACTTCCAGGTACACCTCCGACACTTCCAGGTACACCTCTGACACTCCCAGGTACACCAATGACACTCCCAGGTACACCTTTGACACTCCCAGGTACACCTCTGACACTCCCAGGTGCACCTCACACACACCCAGGTACACCTCTGACACTCCCAGGTACACCTCTCGCACTCCCAGGTACACCCTGACACTAGGTACACCTGAAACTCCCAGGAACACCTCTGACACTCCCAGGTACACCTCAGACACTCCCAGGTGCACCTCTGACACTCCCAGGTAAACCTCTGACACTCCCTAGTACAAACCTGACACTCCCAGGTACACCACTGACACTCCAAGGTACACCTCTAGCACTCCTAGGTACACCTCTGACACTCCCAGGTTTACCTCTGACACTCCCAGGCACACCCTCAGACACTCCCTGGTACACACCTGACACTCCCAGGTACAACACTGACACTCCCAGGTACAACTCTGGCACTCCCAGGTACACCTCTGACACTCCCAGGTACTCCTCTGACACAACCTGGTTCACCTCTGACACTCCCAGGTACACCAATGACACTCCCAGGTACACCAATGACACTCCCAGGTACACCACTGACACTCCCAGGTACACCTCTGATACTCCTGGTGGCACACCTCTGACACTCCCAGGCACACCTCAGACACTCCCAGGTACTCTCTGACACTCCCAGTACCACACTCCCAGGTACACCCCTGACACTCCTGCACACCTCCGACACTCCCAGGTACATCTCAGACACTCCCAGGTAAACCTCTGACACTCTACACACACCTGACACTCCCAGGTACACCACTGACACTCCAAGGTACACCTCTGGCACTCCCAGGTACACCACGACACCCCAGGTACACCACGACACTCCCAGGTACACCTCTGGCACTCCCAGGTACACCTCTGACACTCCCAGGTACACCTCCGATACTCCCAGGTACTCCTTGATACTCCAGGTACCTTCTGACACTCCCAGGTGCCACCTCTGACACTCCCAGGTACACCACTGACACTCCTAGGTACCTCAGACATTCCCAGGTACACTCTGACACTAACAGGCTACTCAGACACTCCAGGCCACCTGTGACACTCCTGTCACACCCCTGACACTCCCAGGTACCCCTGACACTCCTCAGGCCACCTCCGACACTTGTACACCTCAGACACTCCCAGGTACCTCTGACACTCCCAGGTAAACCTCTGACACTCCAGTCCACACACCTGACACTCCCAGGTACACCACTGACACTCCCAGGTACAACCTCTGATACTCCCAGGTACACCTCTGACACTCCCAGGTCACACCTCAGACACTCCCAGGTACTCCTCTGACACTCAGTGTACACCTCTGACACTCCCAGGTACACCCCTGACACTCCCAAGTACACTCCGGACACTCCCAGGTACATCTCAGACACTGGTAAACCCTGACACTCCTAGTACACACCTGACACCCCAGGTACACCACTGACACCCAAGGTACACCTCTGGCACCTCCCAGGTACACCACTGACACTCCCAGGTACACCACTGACACTCCCAGGCACACCTCTCTGGCACTCCCAGGTACACCTCTGACACTCCCAGGTACACCTCCGATACTCCCAGGTACTCCTCTGATACTCCCAGGTACTCCTCTGACACTCCCAGGTACACCTCTGACACTCCCAGGTACACCACTGACACTCCTAGGTACACCTCAGACACTCCCAGGTACACCTCTGACACTAACAGGTACACCTCAGACACTCCCAGGTACACCTATGACACTCCGGTACACCCTGACACTCCCAGGTACACCCCTGACACTCCCAGGCTACCTCCGACACTCCCGGGTACACCTCAGACACTCCCAGGTGCACCTCTGACACTCCAGGTAAACCTCTGACACTCCCTAGTACACACCTGACACTAGGTACACCACTGACACTCCAAGGTACACCTTGGAACTCCCAGGTACACCACTGACACTAGGTTTACCTCTGACACTAGGTACAATTTGACACTCCAGGCTACCCCTGACACTCCCAGGCACACCAATGACCAGGTACACCTCTGACACCCGAGGTACTCCTCTGAAGCTCGGTACCTCCTCTGGCGCTCCCATGTACACCTCTGACACTCCCAGGCACACCTCTGACACTCCCAGGTACCTCAGACACTGACAGGTACACCTCAGACACTCCCAGGTACACCTCTGACACTCCCAGAAACATTTTGACACTCCCAGGTACACCAATGACACTCCCAGGTGCACACCACTGACACTCCCAGGTACACCGACACTCCCAGGTACACCTCTGACACTCCCAGGTACTCCTCTGACACTCCCTGGTTCACTCTGACACTCCTACCCTCTGACACTCCTGTACACCTTGACACTCCCAGGTACACCCCTGACATCCCCAGGACACCTCCGACACTCCCAGGTACCTCAGACACTCCCAGATACACCTCTGACACTGCCAGGTACACCTCTGACACCCAGGTACACCTCTGACACTCCCAGATACACTGCCGATAATCACAGGTACACCCTGACACTCCCAGGACACCCCTGACATCCCAGGTACACCCCTGACACTCCCAGGTGCACCTCTGACACTCCCAGGTACACCTTTGACACTCTCAATTACACCTCCGACACTCCAGTTACACCCCTGACACTCCCAGGTACAACCTCTGACTGCAGGTACACTCTGAAATTCAGGTACACCTCTGACACACCCAGGCACACCTCCGATACTCCCAGGTACATCTCTGACACTTGCGTACATTTCTGTCACTTCAGGTACACCTCAGACCTCAGGCACACCACTGCACACTCATAGGTACACCTCTGGCACTCCAGGTACACCTCTGACACCCCCAGGTCCAACTCTGACACTCCCAGGTACACCCTCAGACACTCCAGGTACACCCCAGACACTCCCAGGTACACCTCAGACACTCCCAGGTGCACCCTCTGACACTCCCAGGTACACCTCTGACACTCCCTGGTACACACTTGACACTCCCAGGTACACCACTGACACTCCCAGGTACACCTCTGGCACTCCCAGGTACACCTCTGACACTCCCAGGTACACCTCCGATACTCCCAGGTACACCTCTGATACTCCCATGTACACCTCTGACACTCCCAGGTACTCCTCTGACATTCCCTGGTTCACCTCTGACACTCCCAAGTAATCCTCTGACACTCCCAGGTACACCTCAGACACTTCCAGGTACACCTGTGACACTGCAAGGTACACCTCTGACACTGGCAGGTACCCCCTGACACTCCCAGGTACACCTCTGACACACCCAGGTACACCTCCGATACTCCCAGGTACACCTCTGACACTCCCAGGTACACCGCTGACACCCCAGGTACACCCCTGACACTCAGTGCACCTCTGACACTCCCAGGTCACCTCTGACACTCCCAGGTACACCCTCAGACATTCCCAGGAACATTGCTGACACTTCCAGGTACACCTATGACACTCCAAGGTACACCAATGACACTCCGAGGTACACCACTGACACTCGGTACACCTCTGACACTCCCGGGTACACCTCACACACGCCCAGGTACACCCTCTGACGCTCCCAGGTACACCTCTGACACCCCAGGCCACCCCTGACACCCCAGATACACCTCCGACACTCCCAGGCACACCTCAGACACCCCAGGTACACCTCTGACACTGCCAGGTACATCTCTGACACTGCCAGGTACACCTCTGACACTCCCAGGTACACCGCTGACACTCCCAGATACACCCCGACACCCCAGGTGCACCTCTACACTCCCAGGTACACCTGACACTCCCAGGTACACCCTCAGACACCCCAGGAACATTTCACACTTCCAGGTACACCTCCTGTTAGGGTGCTCCTGGGGTATAAGTTCTATACACAGAGAACACACCTGTATAGTTTTGTGTTCGGTTTACTGGATAAGAGTATGTACACAGAGGTGGGTAGCACTGCTCTCCAGCTAAGCTCTTGGTCAACTACCATAGACGACGTATGGCAAGTGATACATTAGCAGCTTCCATACGTCGCCAGGCACATTAATTAAGCGTGTGGGATATGGTAATAACATTGCCACACGCTGCTAGCTAGGCTGAATAAATATAAATGGAGCACATACATAATATACATACATAATACATAATCCAGCATACATAATATACATACACCTCCGACACTTCCAGGTACACCTCTGACACTCCCAGGTACACCAATGACACTCCCAGGTACACCACTGACACTCCCAGGTACACCTCTGATACTCAGAGGTACACCTCACACACGCCCAGGTACACCTCTGACACTCCCAGGTACACCTCTGACACTCCCAGGTACACCGCTGACACTCCCAGGTACACCCCTGACACTCCCAGATACATCTCTGACACTCCCAGGTACACCTCAGACACTCCCAGGTACATTTCTGACACTTCCAGGTACACCTCCGACACTTCCAGGTACACCTCTGAAACTCCCAGTACACCAATGACACTCCCAGGTACACCACTGACACTCCCAGGTACACCTCTGACACCCCTGTACACATCTGACACCTGCTGTACTCTCTGATGCTCCCAGGTACTCCTCTGACACCTCCAGGTACACCTCTGACACCCCAGGTACAACTCCTGACACTCCCAGGTACACCACTGACACACCTAGGTACCTCAGACACTCCCAGGTACACCTCTGACACTCCCAGGTACACCAGACACTCCCAGGTACACCCCCCGACACTCCCAGGTACACCCCCGACACTCCCAGGTACACCTCTGACACTCCCAGGTACACCTCCGACACTCCCAGGTACACCTCAGAACACCCCAGGTGCACCTCTGACACTCCCAGGTAAACCTCTGACACTCCCTAGTACACACCTGACACTCCCAGGTACACCACTGACACTCCAAGGTACCCCTCTGGCACCCCAGACACCACTGACACCCCAGGTTCACCTCTGACACTCCCAGGTACACCCATGACACTCCCGGTGACCCCTGACACTCCCGGTACACCCCGACACTCCCAGGTACACCCGACACTCCCAGGTACACCACTGACACTCCCAGGTACACCTCTGACACTCCCACGTACACATCTGACACTCCCAGGTACTCCTCTGATGCTCCCAGGTACCTCTGACACTCCCAGGTACACCTCTGACACACCCAGGTACACCTCTGACACTCCCAGGTACACCACTGACACTCCTAGGTACAACCTCAGACACCTCCTAGGTACACCTCTGACACCCCTGGTTCACCCCCTGACACCCCAAGTACACCCTGACAATCCCAGGTACACCTCAGACACTCCCAGGAACATTGCTGACACTTCCAGGTACACCTCCGACACTTCCAGGTACACCTCTGACACTCCCAGGTACACCAATGACACTCCCAGGTACACCACTGACACTCCCAGGTACACCTCTGACACTCCCAGGTGCACCTCACACACACCCAGGTACACCTCTGACACTCCCAGGTACACCTCTCGCACTCCCAGGTACACCCCTGACACTCCCAGGTACACCTCAGCACACTCCCAGGTGCACCTCTGACACTCCCGTGCAAAACCCTCTGACACTCCTAGTACAAACCTGACACTCCCAGGTACACCACTGACACCCGCACACCTCTAGCACTCCTAGTGCCACCTGACACTCCCAGGTTTACCTCTGACACCCCAGGTACACCCCAGACACTCCTGGCACACACCTGACAGTCCCAGGTACAACACTGACACTCCCAGGTACAACTCTGGCACTCCCAGGACACCTCCTGACACTCCCAGGTACCTCTGACAACCTGGTTCACCTCTGACACTCCCAGGCCACCAATGACACTCCCAGGTCACACCAATGACACCTGTGCACCACTGACACTCCCAGGTACACCTCTGATACTCCCAGGTACACCTCTGACACTCCAGGTACACCTCAGACACTCCCAGGTACTCTCTGAACTCCAGGTACACCTCTGACACTCCCAGGTACACCCCTGACACTCCCAAGCACACCTGACACTCCTGCCATCTCTCAGACACTCCAGGTAAACCTCTGACACTCCCTAGTACACACCTGACACTCCGGCACACCACTGACACCCAAGGTACACCTCTGGTACTCCCAGGTACACCACTGACACTCCCAGGTACACCACTGACACTCCCAGGTACACCTCTGGCACTCCCAGGTACACCTCTGACACTCCCAGGCACACCAATGACACTCCCAGGTACACCTTTGACACTCCGCAGTACACCTCTGACACTCCCGGTGCACCTCACACACCCAGGTACACCTCTGACACTCCCAGGTACACCTCTCGCACTCCCAGGTACACCCCTGACACACTCCCAGGTACACCTGTGACACTCCCAGGAACACTCTCTGACACTCCCAGGTACACCTCAGACACCCAGGTGCACCTCTGACACTCCCAAAACCTCTGACACTCCCAGTACAAACCTGACACCCCAGGTACACCACTGACACCCAAGCAGGCCACCTCTAGCACTCCTAGGTACACCTCTGACACTCCCAGGTTTACCTCTGACACTCCCAGGTACACCTCAGATCACTCCCAGGTGCACCTCTGACACTCCCAGGTAAACCTCTGAGGTACACCTCAGGCACTCCCCTGGGTACACCTCCTGACTTGCTCCTGGTTCACCTCTGACACTCCAAGCCACCTCTGACAATCCCAGGTGCCTCAGACACTCCCAGGAACATTGCTGACACTTCAGGTACCTCAAACACTTCAGGTGGTACACCTCCTGACACTCCCAGGCCACACCAATGACACTCCCAGGTACACCACCCTGACACTCCCAGGTACCTCTGACACTCCCAGGTGCACCTCACACACACCAGGTACACCTCTGACACTCCCAGGTACACCTCTCTCCTCCCAGGTGCACACCTGAGCACTCCCAGGCCACACCGTGACACTCCCAGGAACACCTCCGTGCTCCCAGGTACACCTCAGACGCCTCCCAGGTGCCTCTGGCTCCCAGGTAAACCTCTAGGCACTCCTAGTACAAACCTGACATCCCCAGGTACACCACTGACACTCAAGGTACACCTCTAGCACTCTTAGGCACCTCCTGACCTCCCCAGGTTTACCTCTGGCTTGCTCCCAGGTACACCTCTGAGACCTTTCCTGAGCACACCTGACAGTCCCAGGTACACACTCCCAGGTACCAGCTCTGGCACTCCCAGGTACACCTGACCTCCCAGGTGCTCCTCTGACACAACCTGGTCACCTCTGACACTCCCAGGTACACCAATGACACTCCCAGCTTGCTCCCAGGTACACCACCCCAGCACTCCCAGGTACACCTCTGATGCTCCCAGGTACACCTCTGACCTCCCAGTGCACACCTCAGACACTCCCAGGTACTCTCTGACACTCCCAGGTACACCTCCTGACACTCCCAGGTACACCCCTGACACTCCCAAGTACACTTCCACGACACTCCCAGGTGCATCTCAGACACTCCCAGGTAAACCTCTGACACTCCCTAGTACACACCTGACTGTCTCCCAGGTACACCACCCCTGACACTCCAAGGTTCCTCCTGGTGCTCCCAGGTACACTGGCCTCCCAGGTACACCACCCCAGCACTCCAGGTGCCTCTGGCACTCCAGGGGTGCACCTCTGACCTCCCAGGTACACCCCAGCACTCCCAGGTAAACCTCCCAGCCTCCTGGTACACACCTGACACTCCCAGGTGCACCACCTGACCTCCCAAAGGTGCCCCTCTGGCACTCCCAGGGCCACCACCTTGACACTCCCAGGTTTACCTCCTGACACTCCCAGGTGCACCTATGACACTCCCAGGTACACCCCTGACACTCCCAGGTACACCCCTGACACTCCCCGTTTCGACACTCCCAGGTACACCACCTGTGCTCCCAGGTACACCTCTGACACTCCCACACGTGCCACATCTGACCTCCCCAGGTGCTCCTCTGATGCTCCCAGGTGCTCCTCCCAGGCTTTTTTGGGTACACCTCTGATGCTCCCAGGTACACCTCTGACACTCCCAGGTGCACCACCTGACCACTCTCCGGTACACCTCAGACACTCCTAGGTACACCTCTGACACTCCAGGTACACCTCAGACACTCCAGGTCACACCTATGACACTCCCAGGTACACCCTGACACTCCCAGGTACACCCTGGCACTCCCAGGTACACCTGCGACACTCCCAGGTACCCCACACTCAGACCACTCCAGGTGCACCTCCTGACACTCCCAGGTAAACCTCTGTACTCCTAGTTGCAAACCCTGGCACTCTGGGTACACTGACACTCAAGGTACCTCCTGGCACTCCTAGGTACCTCCTGACACTCCCAGGTTTACCTCTGACACTCCCAGGTACGCCTCAGACACTCCTGGTACACACCTGGCATCCCAGGTACACCATTGGCCTCCAGGTACAACTCCTGGCTCTCCCAGGTACACCTCCCAGCACTCCCAGGTACCCCTAACACTCCCAGGTACACTCAGGTACAGCTCAGACACTCAGGTGTCTGACACTGCAGGCACACCTCCCCAGGCACTCCCAGATACACCTGCAGTACTCACAGGTACACCCCTGACACTCCACCTGATAATCCCAGGTGCTTCCTGACACTCCCAGGTACCTCCTGACCTCCCAGGTACACACTCCCAGTTACACCCCCACGGCCTCCCAGTTACACCCTGAGCACTCCCAGGCCCCTCGACTTGCTCCCAGGTGCTCTCTGACATCTGGTTCACCTCTGGCTTTCCAGTACGCCTCTGACAATCCCAGGTACACCTCAGAACACTCCCAGGGCAGTGCTGACACTTCAGGTACACCTCGACACTTCAGGTACACCTCCCCTGACACTCCCAGGTACACCAGCCAACACTCCCAGGTACCACTGGCACTCCCAGGTGCACCTCTGACCTCCCAGGTGCACCTCACACACACACACCAAGTACCTCCCCAACTCCCAGGTACCTCTCGCACTCACAGGTACACCTGACACTCCAGGTACACCCGTGACACTCCAAGGTACCCCGACACTCCCAGGTACACCTCAGACCTCCCAGGTGCACCTCTGACTCCCAGGCAAGCCTCTGACCTCCTGGTGCACAAACCTGACACACTCCCAGGTACACCACTGACACTCCAAGGTACACCAATAGCACTCCATTTTACCTCCTGACCTCCCAGGTTTACCTCTGACACTCCAAAGGCACCTCAGACCACTCCTGGTACACACCTGATGCTCCCGGGTACAACTTTGACACTCCCAGGTACCAACTCCTGGCACTCCCAGGTACACCTCTGACACTCCCAGGTACTCTCTGACACAACCTGGTTCTGTCTGACACTCCCAGGTACACCAGCAACCTCTCCAGGTACTGGCCAGCACTCCCAGGTACCACTGACACTCCCAGGTACACCTCTGATGTCCCATTTTTCCTCTGGCCTCCCAGGTACACCTCAGAACACTCCAGGTGCTCACTCCTGCCTCCCAGGTACACCTCCTGACACTCCCAGGTACACCCCTGACACTCCCAAGTACACCTCCCGACACTCCCAGGTACATCTCGGAACACTCTGGAGTAAACCTCTGGCCTCCCCTGTATTTTACACCCTGACACTCCCAGGTACACCACCTGACACTCAAGGTACACACCTCTGGCACTCCCAGGTACCACTGACACTCCCAGGTACACCACCCCAGCACTCCCAGGTACACCTCTGGCACTCCCAGGTGCACCTCCTGACACTCCCAGGTACACCTCCGTCTCTGGTGCTCCTCTGATGCTCCCAGGTACTCCTCTGACCTCCCAGGTACACCTCTGGCCTCCCGGTACACCACAAGCACTCCTAGGTACACCTCAGACACTCCCAGGTACACCTCTGACACTAACAGGTACCTCAGACACTCCCAGGCCACACCTATGACACTCCCAGGTACCCCTGACACTCCAGGTACACCCCAACACTCCCAGGTACCTCAGCACTCCCAGGTACACCTCAGAACCTCCCAGGTGCACCTCTGTGCTCCCAGGTAAACCTCCCAGCCTCCCCACCGTGCCCACCCGGCCTCCCAGGTACCACTGACACTCCAAGGTACACCTCTGGCACTCCAGGTACCACCACTGACCTCCCCAGGGTTGCCTCTGACCTCCCCAGGTACACCTATGACGCTCCCAGGTACACCCCTGACACTCCCAGGTGCACCCAATGACCAGGTACCACCCCTCTGACACTCCAGGGTACTCCTCTGAAGCTCCCAGGTACTCCTCAGCGCTCCCTTGCACCTCTGAGCACTCCCCGTGTACCTCTGACCTCCCAGGTACCCTCAGACACTGACAGGTACACCTCGAACACTCCAGGTACCTCTGACTCCCAAAAGCTTATTTCTGACACACTCCCAGGTACACCAATGGCTTTTTGATACACCACTGGCTTACTCCCCAGGTACCTCTGACACTCCCAGGTACACGGCCTCAGGTACTCCTCTGACACTCCCCTGGTTCACCTCCTGACACTCCACGTACCCTCTGACACTCCCGGTACACCTTTGACTCCCAGGCCACCCCCTGACACTCCCAGGCCTCAAAACACTCCCAGAGTACTCTCAGACACTCCCAGATACACCTCTGACACTACCAGGTGTTACACCTCTGGCACTGCCAGGTACTACCTCTGACACTCCCCAGATACACACTTAAATAATCACAGGTACACCCCTGACACTCCCAGGTACACCCTGACATTTCCCAGGTACACCCCTGACTCCCAGGTGCCTCCTGACACTCCAGGTACACCTTTGACCTCCTCAGTTACCTCCGGCCTCCCGATTCCTGAGCACTCCCAGGTGCACCTCTGACACTCCCGTGCACCTCTGACTTGCTCCCAGGTACACCTCGGCCTGGCAGGTACACCTCTGACACTCTGGGTACACCTCCTCCTGACACACCAGTACACCTCCCGATACTCCCAGGTACATCTCTGGCTTGCTCCCAGGTACATTTCTGTCACTTCAGGTACACCTCAAACACTCCCCAGTACCACTGACACTCTAGGTACCTCTCTGGCACTCCCAGGTACCTCTGGCCTCCCAGGTACCAACTCTGGCCTCCCACCTCAGACACTCCCAGGTACACCTCGAACACTCCCAGGTACACCTCGACACTCCCAGGTGCACCTCCTGACACTCAGGTACCTCTGACCTCCCTGGTACACACTCCCGGCACTCCCCAGGTGCACCACTGACACTCCAGGTGGTACACCTCTGCCTCCAAGGTACCTCTGACACTCCCAGTGCCACACTCCCGTGCTCCCAGGTCACACCTCCTGATGCTCATGTACACATCAGGCACTCCCAGGTACTCCTCCTGACATTCTCAGTTTCACCTCTGACACTCCCAAGTAATCCTCTGTACTCAGGTACACCTCAGACACTTCCAGGCCTTTTACACTGCAAGAGTACACCTCTGACACCTTGAGTACCTCTGACACTCCCAGGTACACCTCTGACACTCCCAGGTACACCCCTGACACTCTAGGTACACCTCCGACTTGCTCCCAGGTGCTCCTCAGACACTCCCCAGATACACCTCTGACACTAACAACAGGTACCTCAGACACTCCCAGGTGCACCTGTGACACTCCCAGGTACACCCCAATGGCCTCCCAGGTACACACCTGACACTCCCAGGTACACCATTGACTTGCTCCCAGGTACAACTCTGGCTCTCCCAGGCACACCTCCCATGCTCCCAGGTACACCCCTGGCCTCCCAGGTACACCTCTGGCACTCAGTGCTCAGACTGCTCCCAGGCCCACACCTCTGACACTGCCAGGTACATCTCTGACACTGCCAGGTACACCTCTTGACCTCCCAGATACACCTGCGATACTCACAGGTACACCCCTGACTGCTCCCACGTGCACCCCCTAATCATTCCAGGTGCCTGACACTCCCAGGTACACCTCTAGCCTCCCAGGTACACCTTTGACACTCCCAGTTACACCCCGGCCTCCCAGTTACACCCCTGACACTCCCCAGGTACACCTCTGACACTCCCAGGTACTCCTCTGACACTCCTGGTTCACCTCTGGCTTACTCAAGTACATGCGACATCCAGGTACCTCAGGTTACTCCCAGGAACATTGCTGACACTTCCAGGTACCTCCGACACTTCCAGTGCCTCTGACACTCCCCGTGCCTGTGGTTGCTCCCAGGTACACACCACTGACCTCCCCAGGTACCTCTGACACTCCCAGGTGCACCTCACACACACCAGGTACACACCTCTGACACTCCCAGGTACACCTCTCGCGCACTCCACAGGTGCCCCTGACACTCCCAGGCCACACCGTGACCTCCCAGGAACACCTCCCGACCTCCCAGGTGCCTACAGGCCTCCCAGGTGCACCTCGGCCTCCAGGTAAACCTCTGGCCTCCCTAGTACAAACCTGACATCCCAGGTACACACTGGCCTCAAGGTACACCTCAGCACTCCCTAGGTACCTCCTGGCCTCCCCAGGTTTACCTCTGGCCTCCCAGGTACACCTCAGACCTCCCTGGTACACCTGACACTCCAGGCCACCAACTTTGTGCTCCAGGTACAATCTGGCACTCCCAAGGTACACCTCTGACACTCCCAGGTACTCCTCTGACACAACCTGGTTCACCTCCTAGGCTTGCTCAGGTACACCAATGACACTCCCAGGTACACCGTGGCACCAGGGTACACCACCCCAGCCTCCCAGGTGCCACCTCTGATGCTCCCAGGTACCTCTGAGCACTCCCCAGGTACACCTCAGACACTCCCAGGTACTCCTCCTGACACTCCCAGGTACACCTCTGACACTCCAGGTACACCCCTAACCTCCAAGTACACCTCCGACACTCCCAGGTACATCCTCAGACACTCCCCGGGTAAACCTCCTGACACTCCTAGTACACACCTGACACTCCCAGGTTTCACCTGACACTCCAATTTTCCTCTGGCTCCCAGGTACCTGACACTCCAGGTACACCACTGACACTCCAGGCACACCTCTGCCTCCCAGGTACACCTCTGACACTCCCAGGTACACCTCCCGATACTCCCAGGTGCTCTCTGGTACTCCCAGGTGCTCCTCTGACACTCCCAGGTACACCTCCTGACACTCCCAGGTACACCACCAACACTCTAGGTACACCTCAGACACTCCCCAGGTGCACCTCTGACACTAACAGGCCTCAGACACTCCCCAGGTACAGACACTCCCAGGCACACTGACACCTGCACACCTCTGGCACTCCCAGGTACACCACTGACACTCCCAGGTTCATTCCTCTGACACCCCAGGTACCTATGACACTCCCAGGTACACCCCTGACACTTGGTACACCACCATCCAGGTACACCTCTCATACTCGAGGTACTCCTCTGAAGCTCCCAGGTACTCCTCTGGCGCTCCCATGTACACCTCTGACACTCCCAGGCACTACCTCTCTGACACCTCCCAGGTACCTCAGACACTGCACAGGTACACCTCAGACACTCCCAGGTACACCTTCACACTCCCAGAAACATTTCTGACACTCCCAGGTACACCAATGACACTCCCAGGTACACCACTGACACTCCCAGGTACACTCTGACACTCCCAGGTACACCTCTGACACTCCCAGGTACTCCTCTGACACTCCCTGGTTCACCTCTGACACTCCCAAGTACCCCTCTGACACGCCTGCTACACCTTGACACTCCCAGGTACCCCCTGACACTCCCAGGTACACCTCCGACACTCCTGTGCTACTCTCAGACACTCCCAGATACACCTCTGACACTGCCAGGTACACCTCTGACACTGCTGGGTACACCCCTGACACTCCCAGACACCGCTCCGATAATCACAGGTACACCCCGACACCCCAGGTACACCCCTGACATTCCCAGGCCACCCCTGACACTCCCAGGTGCACCTCTGACACCCCAGGTACACCTTTGACACTCCCTGTGTCACACCTCCCACACTCCCAGTTACACCCCCGACACTCCCAGGTACACCTCTGACACCCCAAGTACACCTCTGACACTCCCAGGTACACCTCTGACGCTGGCAGGTACACCTCTGACACTTGTACACCTCTGACACACCCAGCAGGTACACCTGATACTCCCAGGCATTCCCTGCCACTCCCAGGCAATATTTCTGTCACTTCCAGGTACACCTCAGAGACACTCCCAGGTACACCACTGACACTCCTAGGTACACACCCCAAGCACTCCCAGGTACACCCCCACACTCCCAGGTACAACCTGACACTCCCAGGTACACCAGACACTCCTGGTGTACACCCTGTGACACCACTCCCAGGTACACCTCAGACACTCCCAGGTGCACCTCTGACACCCCAGGTACACCTCTGACACCCCTGGTACACACACTTTGACACTCCCAGGTACACCACTGACACTCCCAGGCCACCTCTGCACCCCAGGTACACCTGACACTCCCAGGTACACCCGATACCCAGGTACACCTCTGATACTCCCATGTACACCCTCCGACACCCCAGGTACCCTGACATTCCCTGGTTCACCCTGACACACTCCCAAGTAATCCTCTCTGACACTCCCAGGCACACCTCTCAGACACTTCCAGGGTGCCACCTGTGACACTGCAAGGTGCACTCCTGACACCGGCAGTACACCTCTGACACTCCCAGGTACACCTCTGACACTCCCAGGTACACCCCCTGACACCTCCCAGGTACAATTCTCCGACACTTGCAGGTACTCCTCAGACACTTCCCAGATACACCTCTGACACTGCCAGGTACACCTCTGACACTGCCAGGTACACCTCTCTGACACTCCCAGATACACCGCCGATAATCACAGGTACACCCCTGGGACACTTGCAGGCACACCCCTGACATTCCCAGGTACACTCTTGACACTCCCAGGTGCACCTCTCTGACACTCCCACACCTTGACACTCTCAGTTACACCTCCGACAATTTATTTACACCCCCGACACTCCCAGGCACACCCTGACACTCCCAAGTACACCTCTGACACTCCCAGGTACACCCCTCTGACGCTGCAGGTACACCTCTGACATTCCCAGGTACACCTCTGACACCCAGGTACACCTCCGGGATACTCCCAGGACATCTCTGACACTCCCTGCACATTTCTGTCACTTCCAGGTACACCTCAGACACTCCCAGGTACACCACTGACACTCCTAGGTACAATTCTGGCACTCCCAGGTACACCTCTGACACTCCTTGCGTACAACTCTGACACTCCCAGGTACACCCTTCAGACACTCCCAGGTACACCTCAGACACTCCCAGGTACACCTCGTGACACTCCCAGGTGCACCTCTGACACTCCCAGGTACACCTCTGGACACTCCCTGGTACACACTTGACACTCCCAGGTACACCACTGACACTCCCAGGTACACCTCTGCACTCCCAGGTACACTTGACACTCCCAGGTACACCTCCGATACTCCCAGGTACACCTCTGATACTCCCATGTGCCACCCTCTGACACTCCCAGGTACTCTCTGACATTCCCTGTTCACTCTGACAATTTCCACGTAATCCTCTGACACTCCCAGGTACACTCAGACACTTCCAGCAGGTACACCTGTGACACTGCAAGGTACACCTCTGACACTGGCAGGTACACTCCCTGACACTCCCAGGTACACCTCTGACACACCCAGGTACACCTCCGATACTCCCAGGTACACCTCTGGATACCCCAGGTACCGCTGACACCCCAGGTACACACCCCCGACACCTCAAAGGTGCACCTCTGACACCCCAGGTACACCTCTGACACTCCCAGGTACACCTCAGACATTCCCAGGAACATTGCTGACACTTCCAGGTAAAACCCTCCGACACCTCCAGGTACACCCATGACACTCCAAGGTACACCACGACACCCCAGGTACACCACTGACACCCCAGGTACAACTCTGACACTCCCAGGTACACCTCACACACGCCCAGGTACACTTCTGACGCTCCCAGGTACACCTCTGACACTCCCAGGTACACCCCTGACACTCCCAGATACACCTCCGACACCCCAGCACTCTCAGACACCTCCCAGGTACACCTCTGACACTGCCAGGTACATCTCTGACACTGCCAGGTACACCTCTGAACTCCCAGGTACACCGCTAACACTCCCAGATACACCCCTGACACTCCCAGGTGCACTCTCGACACTCCCAGGTACACCTCCTCTGACACTCCCAGGTACACACCTCAGACACTCCCAGGAACATTTCTGACACTTCCAGGTACACCTCCGACACTTCCAGGTACACCTCTGACACTCCCAGGTACACCAATGACACTCCCAGGTACACCACTGACACTTGCAGGCACATTTCTGATACTAGAGGTACACCTCACACACGCCCAGGTACACCTCTGACACTCCCCAACACACCTCTGACACTCCCAGGTACACCAGCTGACACTCCCAGGTACACCCCTGACACTTGCAGATACATTCTGACACACTCCCAGGCAATGCACCTCGTGACACCCTGTGCACATTTCGACACTCCAGGTACACCTCCGACACTTCCAGGTACACCCTGGAAACTCCCAGGTACACCACAATGACACACCCAGGCACACCACTGACACTCCCAGGTACACCTGACACTCCCCAGGTACACATCTGACACCCAAGGTACTCCTCTGATGCTCCTGTGATACCTCTCTGACACTCCCAGGTACACCTCTGACACCTCCCAGGTACACCTCTGACACTCCCAGGTACACCACACTGACACACCTAGGTACACTCAGACACTCCCAGGTACACCTCTGACACCTTCCAGGTACACCTCAGACACTCCCAGGTACACACCCCATCACTCCCAGGTACACCACCGACACTCCCAGGTACACCTCCCCTGACACTCCCAGGTACACCTCCAACACCCTGCGTACACCTCAGAACACTCCCAGGTGCAATTCTCTGACACTCCCAGGTAAACCTCTGACACTTTAGCATGCACACCTGACACTCCCAGGGTACACCACTGACACCCAAGGTACCCTCTGGCACTCCCAGTGCATTACCCACTGACACTCTGGTGCTTACCTCAGATACTCCCAGGTACACCTATGACACTCCCAGGTACACTCCCCTGACACTCCCAGGTACACCCCCTGGACACTCCCAGGTACACACTCCGACACTCCCAGGTACACCACTGGACACTCCCAGGTACACCCCTGACACTCCCACGTACACATCTGACACTCCTGTACTCCTTCTGATGCTCCCAGGTACTTCTCTGACACTCCCAGGTACACCTCTGACACTCCCAGGTACACTCTGACACTCTGCAGGCCACCACTGACACTCCTAGGTACACTCAGACACTCCTAGGTACACCTCTGACACTCCCAGGTACACCTCTGTGACACTCCCAGGTGCCACCTATGACGCTCCCAGGTACACCCCTGACACTCCTCCCAGGTACAATTCTGACACCTCCCAGGTACACCTCCGACACTCCCAGGTACACCAGACTACTCCCAGGCACCTCTGACACTGGTAAACCTCTGACACTCCCAGTACAAACCTGACACTCCCAGGTACACCACTGACACTCCAAGGTACACCTCTGGCACTCCTAGGTACACCTCTGACACCTCCCAGGTTTACCTCTGACACTCCCAGGTACGCCTCAGACACCTCCCTGGTACACACCTGACACCCCAGGTACACCACTGACACCCCAGGTACAACTCTGGCTCTCCCAGGTACACCTCTGACACTCCCAGGTCACACCTCTCGATACTCCCAGGTACACCTCCGATTCCCAGGTACACCTCTGACACTCCCAGGTACTCCTCTGACACTCCCAGGTACTCCTCTGACACAACCTGGTTCACCTCTGACACTCCCAGGTACACCAATGACACTCCCAGGTACACCAATGACACTCCCAGGTACACCACTGACACTCCCAGGTACACCTCTGATACTCCCAGGTACACCTCTGACACTCCCAGGTACACCTCAGACACTCCCAGGTACACCTCTGACACTCCCAGGTACACCTCTGACACTCCCAGGTACACCCCTGACACTCCCAGGTACACCTCAGACACTCCCAGGTACACCTTACAGTGCCAGGTACATCTCTGACACTGCCAGGTACACCTCTGACACTCCCAGATACACCGCCGATACTCACAGTTACACCCCTGACACTCCCAGGTACACACCTGACAATCCCAGTTACACCTCCGACACACCCAGTTACACCCATGACACTCCCAGGTACACCTCTGACACTCCCAGGTACTCCTCTGACACTCCCAGGTACACCTCTGTCACTCCCAGGTAAACCTCTGACACACCCAGGTACACCTCCGATACTCCCAGGTACACCTCTGACACTCCCAGGTACACTGCTGACACTCCCATGTACACCCCTGACACTTCCAGGTACACCTTTGACACTCAAAGGTACACCTCAGACCCTCCCAGGTACATTTCTGACACTTCCAGGTACACCTCCGACACTTCCAGGTACACCTCTGACACTCCCAGGTACACCAATGACACTCCCAGGTACACCACTGACACTCCCAGGTACGCCTCTGACACTCCCAGGTACTCCTGACACCCCTGGTTCACCCTCTGACAACCAGGTACACCAATGACACTCCCGGGTACACCACTGACACTCCCAGGTACACCTCTGACACTCCCAGGTACCTCTGACACTCTGGTTCACCTCTGACACTCCCAGGTACACCAATGACACTCCCAGGTACACCAATGACACTCCCAGGTACACCACTGACACTCCCAGGTACACCTCTGATAATTCCCAGGTACACCTCTGACACTCCCAGGTACACCAATGACACTCCCAGGTACACCATTGACACTCCCAGGTACACCTCTTATACTCCCAGGTACACCTCTTATACTCCCAGGTACACCTCTGACACTCCCATTTACACCTCAGACACTCCCAGGTACTCTCTGACACTCCCAGGTACACCTAACACCCCAGGTACACCCCGACACTCCCAGGCACACCTCTGACATCCCAGGCCTCTCTCAGACACTCCCAGGTACACCTCTGACACTGCCAGGTACATTCTGACACTGCCAGGTACAACTCTGACACTCCCAGATACACCGCCGATGCTCACAGTTACACCCCTGACACTCCCAGGTACACCTCTGACAATCCCAGGTACACCTCTGACACTCCCAGGTACACCTTTGACAGTCCCAGTTACACCTCTGACACTTCCAGGTACACCTCTGACACTCCCAGGTACACCTCTGACACTCCCAGGTACACCTCTGACACTCCAGGTACTCCTCTGACACCCAGGTACACCTCTGACACTTGGTAAGGCCACCCCTGACACTCCCAGGTACACCACCGACACTCCCAGGTATACCTCAGACACACCCCAGGTACACCTCTGACACTCCCAGGTACATCTCTGACACTCCCAGGTACACCTCTGACACTCCCAGGTACACCGCTGACACTCCCAGGTACACCCCTGACACTCCCAGGTACACCTCTGACACTCCCAGGTACACCTCAGACACTCCCAGGTACACCTCTGACACTTCCAGGTACACCTCCGACACTTCCAGGTACACCTCTGACACTCCCAGGTACACCAATGACACTCCCAGGTACACCACTGACACTCCCAGGTACACCTCTGACACTCCCAGGTACACCTCTGACACTCCCAGGTACTCCTCTGATACTCCCAGGTACACCTCTGACACTCCCAGGCACACCTCTGACACTCCCAGGTACACCTCTGACACCTCCCAGGTACACCCACTGACACTCCCAGGTACACCTCAGACACTCCCAGGTACACCTCTGACACTCCCAGGTACACCTCAGACACTCCCAGGTACACCTCCCTGACACTCCCGGTACACCCCGACACCCCAGGTGCCACCCCTGACACTCCCAGGCACACCTCCGACACTCCCAGGTACACCTCAGAACACTCCCAGGTACACCACACCCCAGGTAAACCTCTGACACCCCACACACCTGACACCCCAGGTACACCACTGACACCCAAGGTACCTCTGGCACCCCAGGTACACCACTGACACTCCCAGGTTTACCTCTGACACTCCCAGGTACACCTATGACACTCCCAGGTACACCCCTGACACTCCCAGGTACACCCCTGACACTCCCAGGTACACCTCCGACACTCCCAGGTACACCACTGACACTCCCAGGTACACCTCTGACACTCCCACGTACACATCTGACACTCCCAGGTACCTCTGATGCTCCCAGGTACTCCTCTGACACACTTGCGTACACCTCTGACACTCCCAGGTACACCTCTGACACTCCCAGGTACACCACTGGACACTCCTAGGTACACCTCAGACACCTAGGTACACCTCTGACACTCCCAGGTACACCTCTGACACTCCCAGGTACACCCATGACACTCCCAGGTACACCCCGACACCCCAGCACCCCACACTCCCAGGTACACATCCGACACTCCCAGGTACACCCTCAGACCACTCCCAGGTGCACCTCACACCCCAGGCAAACCTCTGACACACCCTCAGTACAAACCTGACACTCCCAGGCACACCGACACTCCAAGGTACACCTCTGGCACCTAGGTACACCTCTGACACTCCCAGGTTTACCTCTGACACCCAGGTACGCCCTCAGACACTCCCTGGTACACACCTGACACCCCAGGTACACCACTGACACTCCCAGGTACAACTCTGGCACTCCCAGGTACACCTCTGACACTCCCAGGTACACCTCCGATACTCCCAGGTACACCTCCGATACTCCCAGGTACACCTCTGACACTCCCAGGTACTCCTCTGACACTCCGGTACCTCTGACACAACCTGGTTCACCTCTGACACTCCCAGGTACACCAATGACACTCCCAGGTACACCAATGACATCCCAGGTACACCACTGACAACTCCCAGGTACACTCTGACACCCCAGGTACACCTCTGACACTCCCAGGTACACCCTCAGACCCTCAGGTACTCCTCTGACACCTCCCAGGTACACCTCTGACACTCCCAGGTACACCCCTGACACTCCCAGGTACACCTCAGACACTCCCAGGTACACCTTACAGTGCCAGGTACATCTCTGACACTGCCAGGTACACCTCTGACACTCCCAGAGTACACCGCCGATACTCACAGTTCACCCCCTGACACTCCCAGGGCACACCTGACAATCCCAGGTACACCTCTGACACTCCCAGGTACACCTCACAGTCCCAGTTCACCTCCGACACACCCAGTTACACCCATGACACTCCCAGGTACACCTCTGACACTCCCAGGTACTCCTCTGACACTCCCAGGTACACCTCTGTCACTCCCAGGTAAACCCCTCTGACACACCCAGGTACACCTCCGATACTCCCAGCAGGTACACCTCTGACACTCCCAGGTACACTGCTGACACCCCATGTACACCCCTGACACTTCCAGGACACCTCTGACACTCAAAGGTACACCTCAGACCCTCCCAGGTACATT
>NW_024731436.1:0-2103 GCF_018991925.1 Homarus americanus | reverse complement strand
ATTTCCTAGTTGTCGCCGAATCTGGCTGTGGCCTGTGGTGGTAATCTGTGGCTCGGATACGACGTCGTACCTCATTCGCCGCTTCGACTCTTTCGTGACCTGGGGTCCGTACGTCTCGCGGACCGATTCAGTGGCTGCAGGAACTTCACAGGATTCCTGGAGCGTTGGGGAGTCCGCCACATCGTGTCAACACCCCACTACCCACAGTCAAACGGCCATGCTGAGGCTGCGGTCAAGACAGTCAAGCACCTCATCCTCAAGGTGGCCCCTTCAGGCAACATAGACTGTGAGGCGTTTGACAAAGGACTCCTGGAGTTACGTAATACTCCTACCCACACAGGGCGCTCCCCTGCCCAGATCCTGTATGGTCACCCTCTCCGCTCTTGCATTCCTGCACACGCCAAGGCCTTTGCAAAGGAGTGGCAGACCAGAGCCGAGAGCTGCGACCACCGCGCCGCTTCACGTGCCCAGGACGCCAAGGCTCAGTATGACGACCGTGCCCGCCCTCTTCAGCCACTGGAGATTGGTGCCCTTGTCCACGTCCAGGACCCGACGACGACACGTTGGGACAAGGTGGGCATAGTGATGGGCGTCGGCCAGTCGCGGGACTACAAGGTCAGGATGCCGAGCGGCCGTGTCTGGTGGAGGAACCACCGCGTCCTCCGGCCAGTCCCACCCCCTGCTGCTGGCCCACTGACCGAGGACGAGTCCCCTACACCTCACGAGGATCCGCCCCACAGTGCACCTCGACGCTCGGAGCGACTTAGGACTAAGAATTCCGCTCAAGACAAAGACTATGAGCGTGAGGGGGGGAGGGAGATGTAGGTTATGTATCTATGCTACTGTGCCGAGTAGCAACCTTGTATATAATCTACTGTGCTGAGTAGCACCTATGTATATAATTACGTGGCAACACTGCACGTGTTATATGGCAACATTGCCCCGAGGCTGCCATATGGCAAGGCAGTCTCAGTCTGACTGTGTGAGCCGTGCATGGCACATGCTAGTCACCACTTGTATTTCTCCTATCCTTTAATAAACGGACTTCAGTGTTACCCGGTGTTTCCCTACCCATCACTGCATTCTTCAGGGAACACTTGGAACCTTCAGATGGTGACCTTGTTCTCCGTAGTCCATCCCTGTAGCCTGTCCAGGGTGCCTTGTAGCGATGAGTAGTCTGGTGCGGTGTTGTCCACTGAGACCCCCACAGTGCAGTCATCCACGTACTTCCACCTGTGAGGAGTGTCAAATAGAGCGTCGTTGATCAGGATGAGGAAGCACAGTGGTCCCATCTTGTTCCCCTGGGGAACACCGCAGGTGAGGTGTTGGAATGTGGAGACCGAGCCCTGATACTTCACTGCCTGGCGACGTCCACTCAAGAAATCAGTGAGCCATGAGACCAGGTTGGTGGGCAGCCCTAGTGCAATAGCCTTGTTGATAACAGTGCAGTGATCAACAAGGTCAAAGGCCTTCCTGAAGTCAACAAGGGCAACGGCCAGTGATGTCTTACGTTTCTGCAAGTTTTTGCGCAGAAAATCCAGAAAGCTCACCAAGCAGTGTGATGTAGAGGAGGTGGGAAACTACTTTACCGATCTGTAGTGATGATGGATGGGGTTATATGTAGTGATGATGGATGGTGTTATTATGTAGTGATGATGGATGGTGTTATATGTAGTGATGATGGATGGTGTTACATGTGGTGATGATGGATGATGTTATATGTAGTGATGATGGCTGGTGTTATATGTAGTGATGATCTATAGCTATATAAAACAAAGAAGTCTGTCTGTTTGTCTGTGTGTCCGCACGAGAATCTCGGAAACTACTTTACCAGTCTGTAGTGATGATGGATGGTGTTATATGTAGTGATGATGGATGGTGTTATATGTAGCGATGATGGATGATGTTATATGTAGTGATCATGGATGTTGTTATATGTAGTGATGATGGGTGGTATGTAATGGACCCGTCTCATCAACAGAACATATTATATAAATGGGTCAATACATCTGATATTATATTCAGATTCACCACCCTGTAACTTTCCACTGTCTATGAGTAAGACATGAGTTGTACACGTGAACGGTAGCTTTCCCAAGAGAC
>NW_024731435.1:0-19439 GCF_018991925.1 Homarus americanus | reverse complement strand
TCCTAATGTATGTATCCTGGTGTGTCCTAGTGTATATATCCTTGTGTGTCCTACTGTATATATCCTGGTGTGTCCTAATGTATGTATCCTGGTGTGTCCTAATGTATGTATCCTGGTGTGTCCATATATATGTATCCTGGTGTGTCCTAATGTATGTATCCTGGTGTGTTCTAATGTAAATATCCTGGTGTGTCCTAATGTATGTATCCTGATGTGTCCTAATGTATGTATCCTGATGTGTCCATATGTATGTATCCTGGTGTGTCCTAATGTATGTATCCTGTGTCGTAATGTAAATATCCTCGTGTGTCCTAATGTGTGTATCCTGGCGTGTCCTACTGTATATATCCTGGCGTTTCCTAATGTATATATCCTGGTGTGTCCTAATGTATGTATCCTGATGTGTCCATATGTATGTATCCTGGTGTGTCCTAATGTATGTATCCTGGTGTGTCCTAATGTATGTATCCTGGTGTGTCCTAATGTAAATATCCTGGTGTGTCCTAATGTATGTATCCTGGTGTGTCCTAGTGTATATATATCCTTGTGTGTCCTACTGTATATATCCTGGTGTGTCCTAATGTATGTCCTAGTGTATACATATCCTTGTGTGTCCTACTGTATATATCCTGGTGTGTCCTAATGTATGTATCCTGATGTGTCCATATGTATGTATCCTGGTGTGTCCTAATGTATGTATCCTGGTATGTCCTAATGTATGTATCCTGGTGTGTCCTAATGTAAATATCCTGGTGTGTCCTAATGTATGTATCCTGGTGTGTCCTAGTGTATATATATCCTTGTGTGTCCTACTGTATATATCCTGGTGTGTCCTAATGTATGTCCTAGTGTATATATATCCTTGTGTGTCCTACTGTATATATCCTGGTGTGTCCTAATGTATGTATCCTCATGTGTCCTAGTGTGTGTATCCTGGTGTGTCCTACTGTATATATCCTGGTGTGTCCTAATGTATGTCCTAGTGTATATATATCCTTGTGTGTCCTACTGTATATATCCTGGTGTGTCCTAATGTATGTATCCTCATATGTCCTAGTGTGTGTGTATCCTGGTGTGTCCTTATGTATTTATCCTGGTGTGTCTTAATGTATGTATCTTGGAGTGTCCTATTGTATATATCCTTGTGTGTCCTAATTTATGTATTCTGGAGTGTCCTAACGTGCCCAAACATACCCCAGTAAGTGAACATACTATATATTATATTCTTTGGATCATAATATGTCCTATTTTGATACATTGTATAATATGGCGTGTCCTAATATACCTCAATAACCTGGGCTATGTCCTTTTGAATCCTAATACATCCTAACTCGATACTCGTACGACCTAATGATGTATAAACGTGAAACTTGTTATTTAAAACTGGTATAAGTATGTTGTAATGTGATCCTGGGGAGGGGAGGGGTGGGTGAGGTGGGGAGGGGAGGGGGAATAGTCATCCATCATTACCTTCTGCCCCCTTCCCCTTTCCCTCCTAACCCCCACCCAGCACTAACGTTAACAATAGACGCCTTTGTTCCTCGTGTAAGAGTAATTTGTCATTCATTACACTGGCTACACTTTAACATGGTCTTAGGGAAACAGGGCTTTTAAACTGGCTATGAAAAAAATACACACGTGGAAACTGAGGAGCTGTGAGAGATGCTGGGATTAGACGTGAGAAAGACCGATTGATGATGCTTGGAGAGAGAGAGAGAGAGAGAGAGAGAGAGAGAGAGAGAGAGAGAGAGAGCAATTCCTAAACACTTTTCTAACTTCCATCTCCCTCAAGACATGATCGACCTATAAACTTCGCTTATAACTTATATATAAAGACTAAGTTATCCTCTCCCTGACTCTGAATTAATTAAGAGATACATTTAAGTAAAGATTGTGTAGTGATATTGTCTCTCACTCTCGTAGGGTATTATGCTGAAGTTAGGGTTATAATACTGATTTTTTTTAGTATTATGCTCTGATAAGGATCATTATCTCTCAGGATATTCTCAACTATTAGTCTTATTGATGAGATATAATTTTGCTCTCGGTAACTTAAATTAATTCAGAAGGAAGACTTTGGAGGGATATTAGCCAGTAACATTACTCTCATGTACTAAATATATAATGCATCAACCTAACCCAACCCCTTAATTCACCTACTTACTACCTGTACACCCAAGGAGATTCTGTTGTTTGATGAGACCACCTGCAGTATCCTTCACCTTGATCCACACTCGACCTCATTCACATCCTCTATTTCACGCTTTATGCTGGATCATATTACGACCCAAGGATGATGGTCTTGCCGACACACAATGGGAGATGAGACTGTGTTGAGACGGCGAACCCTACAGAGCCAATATGGATATTCTTAGTTCCAGCGGTGAGTTTAGGTGATGGAGATACAGTGTGTGTGTGTGTGTGTATTATTTGATATTTAACAACCGTAAAGCCATTCTTAGATAAGCTTTGTGTAGTGACGATCTTTCTAGCAATGATTATTTTGTTTCTGAAGACGTTTTGATCAGTGATGATTTGAACACCAGGTTTTTAATTCATACTGAATATTTACCACTTGCCCGTCACTTAAATATTTTGAGTTTTCTGTTTCATAATGTTTAAACACAATCATAAACATAAATTTTGTATATGCAGTGTTTGTCATTACATAATTGCGATCATCAGGAAATAATTTGTTAACGTGATGGGTTTAATTTTTCTTCTAAATAACGTTTTAATTCCTCAAAACAAATGGTACACTCGCCAAACTATTCTGTTGTCTGTTATGTTTTTCAGCCAGTGTTTAATATTTCACAAGTATAAAACATTCCAAAATATTTTCGTGTCCAATGTTTAAATTTTTCACAATTGAACCTCAACTATTTCGCCTTGACTGATAGTTTACACACAGGATTTAGTTTCGATATATATTAAAGACCTATTCGTTTAACATATGGATATAGATAGAACAAGAGTTAAAATATATAGCTATGAATATTTATCTAACTGACCATTTACAAATATCAAATAGAAATAGCAGTGCAGTTACAGGTCTAGGCAGTAGTATAACACTGTATATGTATATTTTCAGTGTCCAGTGACATAACGAAAACGCAGGTGAATAACAGTGCACCCAGAGCTCTCTTTCCTGGTACAAACAACACTAAAACAAATGACAAACAAGATCCAATCAGTTGATAAAATGGAAACAAACAAAGATTATTTTGGGCCCAGTATAACAGTGAACAAAAAAACATCAACATGGTAACAGTAGTCTTTAATATTTCCTCATTTAATTGACAAAAATATTTCAGTCTAGGAATAGTTTGTAAATAATATATCAAAAGTATATATATATTTGTTCTCTTCGTGTGTAAGATAAACTCCTTTGATGGAAATATGTTTTTTGTTAGCATCTTGATCAAAGTTTTAATATTTTGTTCAGTGTGGTGACTAAAACTAAATACTTAATGTGGATAATTATATAGTTTCAATTTTTATTCTCTCCTAGCTAGAGTTTCAGTGCTAATTTAGGTGCCATTTTGGATTAAGTGAGCCCGTGAGAGGCGTTTTTTGGATCACCAGTCAGGGAAACATTTTTTTGTTTTTCATACCAAACTTAATTATTTTCAAGGTGTTTAGAGCATGACGAGGTAGAATATAGGTGAGGTCTTATGAGTATAGGTGAGGTCTTATGAGTTTAGGTGAGGTCTTATGAGTTTAGGTGAGGTCTTATGAGTTTAGGTGAGGTCTTATGAGTATAGATGAGGTCCTATAAAACCTTGTAAGCTCAACCGGAGAAATTTAATATGCCCGAGAAAATACTGAGATCATAATTTAATTCATAATAATAAAGGTAAAAAGCATTATAAAACATTACTGTATCTGTTTATGATGCTTTCACTTCCTACCCTGGAGGTCTTATTATACTGAACCCTCGTGAAGCATTATTTAACCTTATTTAACCTAATAAAATATTCAACAATAATGGTAAAGATGAGTATAATGAGAAAGTCTTATCATCATCATCATCATCATCAATCATCATCATTATCATTGTTACTTTTATTACCATTCTTCTTCTTCTTCTTCTTCTTCTTTATTATTTCATCATCAACCCAATTAAAATTCGAACGCCTTAACCTTACACACCGTGGCCCTGGGTTGTGAGGGGGGATTGTTGGCGGAGGGCGGGGGGAGACTCACCCAACACACCCAGCAGGCGCTTCGTAACACCCAACAAGTGACCTTTGGGTGGGGGCAGTTTTCTCTCCAGATCTAGACCAGTGGGCAGTGTTACTCCCCAAAGGTCACCGAGGCAGGAGTGACCTTTGGGGAGTTTTGGGATTATAAATAGTGCTTTTACGCCCTTAACTCATGAGACATAAAGGCAAGCATAAACTTAGCAGGCTTCCCTGTTAAAACGCTTCAGCCACCCCATACATGATGTGAGTGTGGAGGTTAGCAGTCTGTGGTGGTCAATGAGGGTCTGTTTTTTTATTTTTTTTTGGTTTGTTTGACTGTTTGTATGTATGTATGTTTGTTTGTTTTATAGTTTGTTATATTGTTCGTTTGTTTGTTTTATTGTTTGATTGTTTGTATTGTTTGTTTGATTGTTTGTATGTATGTTTGTTTGTTTGTTTTATTCTTTGTCTGTTTGTTTTATTGCTTGTGTTTGTTTTTTGGAATGATATTTTTGGTGTCATTTTTGTTTGTGTTGTGTTTTTGCTTGTTTGTTTGTGATGTGTTGTTTGTTAGTGATTGGTGAGAGAGAGAGAGAGAGAGAGAGAGAGAGAGAGAGAGAGAGAGAGAGAGAGAGAGAGAGAGAGAGAGAGAGAGAGAATCAACACAATTTCTATACCATAAATTTACCAACTCTCTCTCTCTCTCTCTCATGATAAAAAAACTGATCGACTTGTACCTGTGGTTGTTGTTTGTGTTTTAATTGTTAATTTAATACAACTTTTTTATCTTATTTCTAATTTCTACTGTTGTTCCAGCCACATGTTGTATTGTTAATAATAATGATAATAATAATAATATTAATAATAATAATACTAATAATAATAGAGACGATAATTATTACAATATGGAGGCAGGAGGAGGAAGAGGGAAGGAATGATGATAGTTGAGAAGATGACAATAGTAGTGATAATGCTGGTTGTGGTAGTGATGGTAATATTATACACGTAACAATAATGGTTGCCCTTCGTGTACGAGGATGGGCGGCCCTAGGGTCACCTAGGCGTGAATTTGTTTAAGGTGTTAGAATCTGTCGCCAACACCGCAACCACACCCTAAGTTAACGAGTTGTATGACGCAGTTTCAAGGAATAATCCGAGAAGACCGGACAACTCGCCAACTGCACTGGCTAACCATTATTCCAGAATAAGATCCGCAAATCGATTAACATCCAGGTTCCCAATTACTGGTAAATAGAAAGCCAAATGACGTAAAAAAAAAAAACCTGCTCATAGTTTCACTCTGTCCGAGAATTGAACACAGTTGCACTCGCTTGCAAGGCAAGTATGTTGACTATTACACCACAGGTTGCCAAAATCACGTTTAGTAAACAAAAAGTTTTTTTTTTTTCTAGTGCCGGTCAAGTCCCGACCAGAGGTTAGCTAGTCCCCCGGACAACTGTTTCGGAGCTTGGCAAGCACGTCGTATTGGTATTATCATCTCGACTTAGTTATATGTTACAAAGTCTCTTGTGAGTTTTTCAATGTTTTTTTTTTAAATATTTACTTATTTTTAGCTAAATGTTAACAAATAAATGACTTAAATAATACTGAAACAAACAAATAAAAGCAGAACTCCACCTAATATATACTGTATGTTACACTCAATAGGGATAATTGGCCATCAGTGATAACTTCTATATATTAATCTTTTCTGGATAGTTTTGACTGGCCATAAACGATCCTGTAGAGCATAAATATACATATAAATGAATACCTTGATAGAAAATGTAACCTAACTTAACCTAACCTATCCTACTTACAGTATAATTTAACCACCATATGACAGTAAACGACGTTTTAACTGGAACACTAAATTTTACCAAAAACGACTTAATCTTGACATCGCACACGAGGTCTGTTCGAGGTCTGTTCTGATTCTTTTCATCTTCAATCAACCCGGGAATTGGCTGTTATAAATCTATGCTGTCAATGCCCCTGTGACCTCTTGTGGGCGTCTTTCTGTGATCAACACACAACTTGATGATGGTAGATGGTGCCAGTTGACTATGTGGTGTTGAAATTCTGGTGGAGACGAAGTGCGTGGCGAAGACTGTTGTAAAATTATTCATAAGGGAGACTTAAATAAATAAATAAAGACAGAAAGAAAGAAAATAAATAAAGAAATAAAAATGCGGTATTTGTATAATCGTGTGTGTGTGTGTGTGTGTGTGTGTTAGAATAGTTGGTAGTTTTATCAGTCGTAGTTTGTATCAAATGTTGAGTGTCGTTGTAGTGGCTTAACACAGTATTGTCCCGTGATGGTCGGGCCTCGTGTGGTCGTTACCAGCCTCTACTCAACACTAATACCTTTACTGTTTCTTTTTTATTCATATTCACCACAAGTGTATGTTGTTGTTATTGTTTTTTCAGGTAAAAATTGACAAAAACTTTAATATTCAGACCAATAACATCATTTCAAACTTGCACTACGTTTATTTATTTTTATTTCGGTTCCAAAATATCCGACAACTGCTCAACCACATCACAAAATCATTTCGAGTTCTTTGTAGCGCTCGAGTTTTATCGCATATCAGAATGACAGTTAACCGCTATAATAAAACTCCTAGGTTGATTTAGGTCTGAAATGTAATAAGGAATCACACAAAAAGTCGCCATTCTTTAAATACCACCAAATACAAAACACACACTTACATAATCCTTCGTATATTACCTTCACCAAATTTTTGCTTTCCTGATTAAGTGAAATCCCATAGAGGAGTTTACACTGCACTGATAAAGGTACACACGGAAATTTTACGTTAATTCCACTCCTTCCCTCTCCCCCTTTCTTTTTCATTCTCTTCCTCTCTTTTTTTTCACAACCTCCTTCCTTCCTTCCTTCCTTCCTTCCTTCCTTCCCTCCCTTTCTAGTCTCTCCGTCCCCTCCCTTCCTTTCTCTCCCTTCCCTTCCTTTCTCTCCCTCCCTGGAGTTGTGTGACCATCCCCCGCGGAAAAGTGGCAAGGCCGAGTTCAGTTCGCGTCTGGCCAAAGTTTTGAGGAACGTTATAGGGCGTGGATGGGCGGTCTGTTGTGTTGTGTTTTGTCGTATATTTTGGCGGCGACTTTTTTCCTATCTCTTTTATATTTCTCTCTTAATCTGTATATTCTTTATTTTCTTTTTTCTTTTGTCATTCATTGTTTTATTCGTTTATTTTTCTCGCTTCGGGTTTTTCCTTTTTTTTATCCATTTTTTTCTTTTCCTTTCTCTCGTTTTTTTCTTAATTTTTCTTTTTATTTTCTCGTTCGTTATTTAATTTGTGTTCTTTTCCTTTTGTATTCTCTCTCTCGTTCTCTGTCCATTATTTTCTTTTATATTTCGTTCCTTTTCATATTTTCTTTCGTTTTCCTGTTCCCTTTCTCATTCGTTCTTTATTCATTATTCATTTTCATTTCTTTCTGTATTTTTCCATCTTTCCTTCTTGTGTTTTCTCATTATCGATTTTTTTTCTTTTTCTTTCTTTTCAAAAGTTTTTTCTCATTGGTGAAAGTCTATCCAGAAGGTCCACTTATCGCCTATTTGTTGACTGGTTAACTGGACCCCAGTCGTAATAGTCCCTAGTACTAATGGGTCCCAACTCTAATGGGTCCCAGTAATAATGAGCCCCAACTCTAATAGGTCCCAGTATTAGTGAGCCCCAACTCGAATGGGTCCCAGTATAAATGGGTCCCATCTCTAATGGGGCCCAGTATAAATGAGCCCCATCTCTAATGGGTCCCAGTATTAATGAGCCCCATCTCTAATGGGTCCCAGTATTAATGGGCCCCAACTCTAATGGGACCCAGTATTAATGGGCCCCAACTCTAATGGGTCCCAGTATTAATGGGCCCCATCTCTAATGGGTCCCAGTATTAATGGGCCCCAACTCTAATGGGACCCAGTATTAATGGGCCCCAACTCTAATGGGACCCAGTATTAATGGGCCCCAACTCTAATGGGTCCCAGTATTAATGGGCCCCAACTCTAATGGGTCCCAGTATTAATGGGCCCCAACTCTAATGGGACCCAATATTAACGGGCCCCAACTCTAATGGGTCTTAGTTCTGATGGATTTCATTTCTAAATGGACCCTAGCCAGATTGGGCCCAACTAAGCCTTAACCTAACTTAACCTCTGGTATCGATCCTCAGGTTAGGTTAGGTTAGGTTAGGGATTTTTTGGTCTGGAACCCATTAGAAGTGGTATTTACTAGGACTGATGCCTCTTAGAACTGGAACGCTATTGTGATTAGGTCCCATTACGTACAAGTGAGGGCCGAGGCCCAGGATTAGTGAGGCCTCTTATAACTGGGGGTCCATTATAACTGGGGCCCGTTATAAATGAGGCCCATTAGAACAGAGACCTAACATTATAACTGGGGGTTATTACAACTGGGGAATCACTATAACTGAGACTCATTATCACTTGATACCCATTAGAACTAAGACCTAGTAGAACTGGAACTCATTAGACTTGCAGGCTCCTCGTGTAAACAAAGTGAAAAACACTGACTGAGGGCGGGGGGGGTGGGGTGGGGTGAGGACGTGTTGGACCCGGTAACACCTCCCCGGGCGTGTTGGTCTTGTGATTAATTTACGAGTCTACCCTGAGCCTGAAGGTTGTAAGTGTGGTCCTCTGTTGACACGTGTCACTTCATTCCTGCTCTCTGCTACACGAGTTCTTCTTTTGTGTGTTAGAATGTGATGCCAGGCTTGGGTTTATGTCATGGCTGTGAGGTTTGGTTTTGTCATTAATGTTATCGTAAGGCTTGTTGTAAACGTCATGTCAGGTTTCTATTGCTTATATTAATTTGAAGTCAGTCAAGTCAATGCAATCTCAGACTTTTCGACAGTCGTATTCTCGTTTAGCAAATTAATGGGATCAGTTTTACAGTTGTTTAAGCCCCTTGAGAACGTTGGCTTAATCCTTAATCCTCTGAATACAATGGCTTACTCCCTTGATCACGTTGTTATAACCCTTTCTATATGATGACCTGTTCCTGAGTACAGTGACTTAACCACCTAAGTACAGTGTCTACGTACCCACAAGAATAGGTCATCTCATTCAAAGGGTTACGTCATCGTACTCAAGCGGTTAAGGTACCTTACTCGGTTGATTTATTGTACTCAGAGGCTGGTATTGTACTCAACTGGTGATATACCTAACCCACTGGTCTATTTCAAGGGGTAAATATATCTTGCTCATTGTGTTAAATAATCGTACTCTATAGGGGGGGTCTGGGTTAATTCATTGTACTCACAGGGGTTGGCATCGTACTCAGAGGGTTAAGTTAGGAAACAATAATGCCAAGTCCCCACGTCATTGATTCTTCACGCTACCCGGTGTGGAAAATACAATTACTGTACCATGGTCAAGCTTTACGCTTTGTCTCCACATGTAAAGATATTTTTCCACTTGTTGTCTTCGTCTCTGTACTAAGACTTAATTCTGTTTGCTCGTTATAGTCCTGGATTTATGTGGCCTCGGCTCTGAAGTCTTGAGGGAAATTCTTCTCAATCGTGATGTAATAAGTTGTGGTTCCCCGGAGAGATACAAAGTCTGGCAGGATTGATAAAGGCAGCTTGAAAATCCTTGGAGTGGAGAGCCTTGATTGCCAACCCTAAGGCATGATTGATTGATTGAATAAGCTTTGAGTTTGTGACTCAGAGCTTCGTATATTTCTTCAAATTTATTTTTTCACAAATGCAAATGAGATGAACTCCTCCTCGTGGTGACAGGTGTAAAATTAAGATGATCGTGAGATATTACTGTTCACAGGGATGAGTCCTCGGAAAGATCTATATTATCTCAGGATATAATACTCGTTGAATCCACTTATTAAAGGCTTATCATAGACCTTCAAATTATATTTCTTCTCTGATAACTAAGTTGTCTGGATTCTTGTGGTCGTAGGGAAGAATTGCCAATAAAAAAATTCTTTATAAAAATTTTGATCTCAGATCCTATCATTTCAAGGGATTATAATTTAGCTTCAAATTGAGACTCGTTCTCTGCCAACCAGTTGGTGGTCGCAAGTGTCGTGGCCGCTGGACGACGACGGATTCTGTGGGAGAGGTTTCTTTTTTGCATATATGATACTGGAACCCTACAGTACACTAAAAGGCTCCGAATTTAGTTTCGGATTGTAGATGAAGATTTTTACATATAAGTGGTCTGTTCCGGTTATGAAATTTGTCAAATAGTTATGTAACAATGTCTCAACGGATATGTGAAAAGGTGTATTAAGTAAAGACACTAGTATTTGAGTTAAGTGAGTCACCAGATCACAATAGAAGTTGGTTGATAAAGTGGTGTGAGATAAATTAAGTGAGGCTTGTGTTAAATTTGATGACAAATTTGTATTATGTGAAGGTTATATTAGCTAAATAAAAGGTGGATATATCTTATAGTAGAAGGAAATTTGGAGTTTTCATATGCTAATTACTCAAGTATACCCAAGTTTGGATGTAGGGAATAATATGTATGTACAGGTATGTATTAATTGCAAGACTTAACAAACACCAAGGTAAATTATTGGTTGCAGACATAGTGACGGTTGTCTCTCTCTCTCTCTCACTCACACACACACACACACACACACGCACACGCACACACACACACACACACACTATTCCAACCTTATGAATCCTAACAGTACCTCCAGTTTTTCACCTCCAGATTACAGAACAAAACTCTGCCTAACAAAAGCTTCATTATCATCATCAGCACACACACAGCGTCACCACACCTTGCAATATCACAACACAAGGCGAATGCAGAAAAAAACAATGGTAAATATACCCTCTTTTCTTATTATTCTCATCTTGACGATTAAATCTCTATCATTAAGTCCAGAGTCTAGCAATGTTCCATGTTGTTGCCCGCACCTGCTGTAGAGTGAGTCATTGTTAGTATGGGAAGGACCGGGTCTCGGGTCTTGTGTCTGTTGTGTGTGTGTTTTTTTTTCAGTACTGAAATCAGATGCTGGGATGACGGTAACCCCTCATGTCCGGTTACTCCATTAAGGTACTTTAGTTAATTAGTGTTTCACCTGGAGACCTTTACCTATTAGGGTTGTATGGATGACTTGATGTTTGACGTGACATAATAGGATTTCAGTATTAAGTTTAGACAAGAGATGAGATAATTTTCAGTTTATTATGTTGGTATGCAAATAAGTCTAAAAGGTTAAATGAATCACTTGCAGATTAGCAACCCACCATATTTTACCTGATGATTAAACACCTTAACGTTATCTAGGGGAGAAGTGTATCTTTCATCCCATCCCGACTCTGGTGTGGAGGTGAGTTGTGGGAGGGGGAGAGGAGGGGAGGGGGCAGAGAGAGTGTCAGATGAGGGTGGGGGTGTCAGAGTTAAGTTGGACCGTTTGGTGGTCTGCCAAGGGACTGTCATGTGAGTGGTCAGGTGGAATTTAATTTTGGATGTCGTGTAGGTTGGTGTCGGGGGTAGGAAACAGGTGGACTTTCATATGAGAAGTCAAGGTGGTTAGATAGACTGCCATGTAGGGTCGGAGGGGGAGGTGTGACTGTTCTCAGTCTCATAGTGTGCTGCTTTCACTACAGAACCATGGCTAACGTGTAGGGTCGGAGGGGGAGGTGTGACTGTTCTCAGTCTCATAGTGTGCTGCTTTCACTACAGAACCATGGCTAACGTAACACCGTCGCTTGAAGGATAAGGTTAGCGATCTTGCCCAGGTCGTGTTCTTAGCTGTCTGAGTTTTATCATCTCCTTTGTTTTAATTTTTCCTTCTTCATGTTACCTGAACTTTGGGATTTATTCCAGGATTAATTTATAACCAAATTTTGTATATAGTTGATACCTGATACGAAATTGGTTCATGAAGATTTACGCCATCACATATGAGAGTAAATGGTCAAAACGTGATTATTTTCTTAACAGACATACTTGCTGGTGCACACATTTAGGGACATCACGTGTATATCTGCCGTTCATACCAAGGATGTTCACTGAAGTTCAGTGTTATAGCGTGAACAGTATTTTGAATGATCTAAGTACAATTTTCTTAAGTGTACAGACACGAGTATATTTTCAGAGTAATTTTTCTCACTCGTTCTAAACTCCGTCCCTATTATCACCCGGTCCTTCTACCACAAATCCTACGTCACACATTTTATTATACATCATCCCATGTCATTTCCAAGTTTATTCTCATGGTCACTCGGTCATCACTTTTTTTTTCCATTTCATATCTTTCACACTACCTTTTATTGGTCCCTCAGGGTAACATAATTATCTCCACTCTACTTCCCCAGTGCTGCCTCCGTTCCGCCTTCCCGTTGATGCCTCCTTTCCACCCCCCCACTGGTGCCTCCACGCCACCTCCCCACTGGTGCCTCCACGCCACCTCCCCACTGGTGCCTCCACGCCACCTCACCACTGGTGCCTCCACTCCACCTCCCCACTGGTGCCTCCACTTCACCTTCCCACTGGTGCCTCCACTCCACCTCCCCACTGGTGCCTCCACTCCACCTCCCCACTGGTGCCTCCACTCCACCTCCATGCTTCTCTCCCCTGGCACTCTTACCTTCTAGTATTCGTGCTCGACGCTCCCTATTACTCTTCTTCTACAACTCCTCTTGTCCCTCTCAGGTTCCCTCCCTCCCTTCCTCCTTCCTCCCCTCCCCTGCCCTCCCCTCCCCTCCCCTACCCTCCCACGCATTTCAGCATCTACCCTCCCTTCCCTCCATCTACTCCTTCTATAAACCGCTGTAGTTCCTTCACCCCGTCCCTCCTTCCATTCACTCCCTCTTTTATCACCTCCCTCCTTCCTTTCATCCATTCCTCTGCCCCTTATGCTTTCCTTTGCTCCTTACATCGTCTCTCTCTCTACCTCTTACAACCCTCCCCTCTTTCCTCCTTCCTTCCTTCCTTCCTCCCATTCTTCCTCCCTTCCTTCCCTTCTTCCTTCTTTCCTCCTCTTTTTCCTCCTTCCTTCCTTCCTTCCTCTTGCATCTCCTCTCTCTCTCTATCCCCCCCATCTCTCCTTACCCCCCTTTCTTACACCCCCTGCACCTCCCTACACCCGTCACGGCTACACACCCCTGCTACACCAATACACCTGCTGGTCGGCAAGTGTCAACACTCCCACACCCTTTACAGTACACACACACACACCATCGCCACATACCTAAACGTTCTCACTGTATATTTTAATTTATATTTTCCTTTATATGATTGAAAATTTGCATTAAAATATCTTGAGTAAATAAACTTTTGTCTGTCTGTCTGTTTGTCGTAGTTTACCGGGAGGGACAAAATCAGTAGATGATTTTGTCTGAAAGTATTCGTGAACTTTGGCAATTAATTCATGAAAATATGTTCATTATCTCTTCCTCCCTCTCTTGTTTTGTTCAGCTGACTCTCTCTCTTGTTGCTTTGATTCACGGCTGTAACTAAACCAACAGGCTTGTATATGGCGTACATATATACAGAGATATATCTTTATTACTGAGGCGTGTCAGTACACACGTATATTTTTATCTACACACACACACACACACACACACACACACACACATCTTTATAGGAGGAGCGTGTAAACAGTAAGATATAGTGGTCCCTCCCAGGTTAACGTTGTCTACTTCTAATACTCCTCACTGGAGCTGTTGTAGAGACAAGCTATCATCATAAAGTATCGCTGGCACAGTTTGGAGGCTTAATATAATATTTTTTTTTCCCGTTTGTGTTTTATGATCTAGAATCTGTGTGTGTGTGTTTAGTTATCGTAATATTGTTTTTGTTGTGTATTGTGGACGAACGCACAAGCGAACATAAATTTAGCTTTATATTCTACGTAGATTTCATTTATCCTGAAGAGCGAGGGTCAGAGACAACCTCCCTTGGGTGTCATTGATATTGGTTGAAGCTTTGTTTCTGACTCTATACCCAGTGCTTGTCCCATTGTCTCTCAGCATCGACTGTTGGGTAAAGAACGGTGTCCATAACTTGTTAAATCTCGACATGTTTGATCCTCGTTAATATTAAAGGTTAAATACAATGCTATTTTGTTTTCGTTAGTAGTATAAGTATAGATTTTTTATCGTCCGTCATAACTCTCAGCTTGTACGAGTATACGTTTGACACTGTGACTTGCTGGAACATGCTCGTCAACCTTTAATCAGCGCTGTAATATCTCATTTGATGTTTACCGTTTCGATAGGTATGCAGCGACTGAGTTTGTTACAGTACTCGTCACCTGTAGTAAGGATCATTGGTTTGATCCTAGAGCACTCTCAGTCCACCCGGTAACAAATGGGTACCTAAATCTACAGTTGGAGAAGTGAAGGTTATTGAGTACAGTGCCGGTCATCCTGCCTCCTAATGGGTAGTTAAAGCCCATGAGACCTCTTTCACTTTTATAGTTTCGATCAGGCGCGTATAGAAAGTTTTGGGTGCTGGCTGTAGGTGTCTGTACTGCACACTGTAAACATTGACCATCCAGCAACACAGAACAGGGCATTATGTTACTGAGGTCCATGACTTTGTTTATTTCCTGAAGTTACTGTGTATTTATCTTGCGTCTGTATTACATAAAAGAAAAAATATCTGTACAAGGCCAGGGATTTGTCTAGCTTTAGTATAGTGTATACTGTTGAATACAAGGTGAAAAATTAATAATGATACTGATAATAATAATAATATAATAATAATACTAATATAATAATGATAAGAATCATATATAAATGATTGTGAAAGTTACATTTATTGTTAGTTTTGTTAGTATCGTTATTACCTCAGAAAATGTAAATTATTAAAAAAAAAATATTGATGTCTCTGATAACCAACACGTCTGTAAGTAACTGTGAGTTATAAAGCCTAGAGGAGTTATGCGGTGTGGCCATTAAATGTTTTTTTGTTTTCGTTTTATTACTGTTGGATATATTAGCTGAAGACCTGAGTTTGGACAAGGGGTTCGAGCCTGTATTGTGGACTGAAGTGTGAATATACAACACATTCCACGTTATTATCAACATCATCTACCTCTGTCAGGTGTTGCTGCCAGCACAGGGGGCAGGGGGTAATGTAAGATTGTTTACAATGAGGCAGACACACCTGGCAGTGAGGTGGTGACAAAAGACACTTTAGTGTAAACTGAGTGATACTGAGAGTAAACATTTGCTTTGTCTTAAAGCTCTCACTACGTGAACTTTGGCGTAACTTTATATCGCTACCAAAAATGTCACAGCTTGACACATTAGCTTGATCTAGGTGATGTTCAGTGTCATATCCAATGTGTCACGAGGCAGTGACAGTGAAACAGTTGTTAGTTTGATAGTTTGTTATAAGCTTAGTGAGGTTATCCGTGAAGGTCAGTGAGCACACAGGGACCTTGAATCATGCCCAGAACTCGGTGCCTCCTAGCCAAGTCTTCACACTATTTGTAGACGAGGTCATCCTACAAGTGGTAAGTTACAGTGTTGCATTAGCTATGTGGTGTTGACAATGTTTATAATTTATAGGGTTTACCCGTAATACGCCATTGTTTACACTACAAAATAATTTCTGGCGCCATTGTTTACACTACAAAATAATTTCTAGTGGTTGATATGTTTTTCACAAATATTTGAAATTTTATTTTTCTGTTTGTACTTCGATAAAATCTGTTGTGTAATTCAAGTTGGTTCTAAAATAAGATGTTGCCATTTCAGAGTGAGTACGGATATTATTTATATATGTAGAATAATTCGTAATGACGAAAATGCACACTGATAATAAACTTTGTTTTCTCTATAAAATAATTTTATTTATTAGCTAAGCATTTGGACATTTACAATTGATTTTTATGCACAAAAATGTCCCTCTTCATAAGAAAAGTACTTACATTTGTTTTCATTGTATGTTCTTTCGGAAAATAAACTTATGACGGAAATTAAATTTGAAAAATATCAAGAAAAAATGCTCCTGTAGTCGCCGGTGTGCTTCTCAGCCTGGCAGTTGTATAATTGTTGCTCATTTGTACATTATTTTTTGTGTTATTTTTATAATCTAGAAAACAGACATTAAGATGCCATTATAAGCAAGTTAATAATGGGGAGAACAAGTGTGAACCTTCATGTAAAATATTATTTTAAAGAATTAGCAGCCAGAAAATTCGCAGTGAATTAAAGGATAAAAAGACAAAAACTTGCAGCTTATGATAAATTCACTATTACTCTGATATATGATTGATAATTTAAAAAACAGGGTTAGAAGCCAATAGAAAATAACGTGTTCCTCCTCGTTTTATTATTTATTAAACAATAATTTCATATGATCTTCAGAACTGGCTGGTATTGAAACACACTGTAACAGATTATGAAGACAGGTACAGTACAGTACACAGTAAAGAAGAAACTGACGTTATACTGTTCCTCGTTCACCGTTAACAGTCTTGTAGGAATAATTGATGTACTCTATATGGTGGGAGTAAACGACTCCTGCGCTGTAAGCATGAAAATCAGATTTACCTTGGAGGCGCTGCTTGGTATGCAAGATCACGCAAGCTGTGTACTGACAGATAAGGGTGGAGGTGGTCGTAGTGTTGAGTGAGGGCGGGTGTAGTTTGTAGGTCAGACGTTGTGCGTTTTGTTACGCTCACACGCAATTTCCAAGCAGTTCCAGACGTCACATATATAGTTTCTCTGTCTAGTAGTAGTTGACTCAGCTGACCGGAGTACTTATAAGGTACACAGCAAGGCAGTAACTCCTGGCAACTAATAGTTTTTGTAAATGAGGACAGTAACGTACTGTACATTGAGAGAATCGTTTCGGACACTGGCCAGGACTAGATCAATGTTTGTTGACAGAAATCAGCTGATGGACCGAGATAAATGTTTACTGAGTTCTGCGTGTGGATATAAACGGCTCCGCTATCCTGGTGAATATTGACACACTGATGATGTACGATCCATACATAATGTATAAAGACGACCCATTACATGAATACAGATGGATAGTGACTGTGATGCACACGTAGTTACTTTCTCTCATGTCTTTCTCTCTCACTTTCACATTGACACACAAATACACACACAAGGCGTTAATCATCTATAGTACTCAAGATTTGGTGTCAGGAATTCATTTACTTCATAATTAGACATGACATACAGACTCATTGTGGTGTTTACTAAGAGTATTTGTCTGTTGGTATTCATGTGTCATCATCGTGGGAAGATTTAATGCCATATAGTTCAAGATTTACGTGGCTACCTAAGGTCACACGTGAAGCAGTCAATGGTCGGCAAAAAACCTCAAGCATATATTATATTAATGAAAATAAACCACTGAGTTTGTTTTCGTTTCGTTGGTGAATGTTTGGTTTAGCCTTTATTGTGTTAAGAGCTTGCGATGCCTGAGAGTCACTGTACGGGGTGACAGGAGTGTCTCAGTGTTTATATACTGTATATTTTATGTCTTTGTGGCTTGTCTCGCCTCCAATAGGTGTTTACCAGGTGGACTAACCTTGGATGTAATGGCCTTTACGCCTTTACGTTAGTGTATTCAGAATGTCTTGAGCTAGTAAGGAATGCCATGAGAGTGTATGTATTACTCTGAGTGTAAGTTTATGCCTGAGAATATGTTTGCATTGTCTTAAGTGTTCAATGACTGCATTAAGTAAGTCTGCAGTTATCCTGAGTCCTTGTGTTTATTTTTATATTTATTGTCTTAGTCCATGCATCTATCAAGAGTATATGTCCTGCCTTGATAAGAAGTGTTTATATAAAAAGTATTAAGTATGTGTGTGTGCGCGCGTTTTTGTATGTCGAGTTTCAAGTTTGTGTTCCAGTCAAGTGTATAATGTATACAGTCTCATGAGTATATTGCGATTGGTGTCTTCAGAACATTTAGAACTAGTGTTCAATCTTTGGGGTGTTGTCTTAGCGTTTAAATACCTGTAATGTTAGCACGAGCGACGACTCTTATTTCCAGGTGAGAATTAGCATACTTAAGGAACCAAAACCCTGAACTATAAAACTGGGAACTTCAAAAGGTCACAAGTTGGTCCAAAATCACCTTCCACACCTCTCTAGTACTCTTATACGTGTCGTCTGATTATTTCCAAGATGACTAATGAAAAAGTAAATTTATAAGCAGATAATTTCATAAAAAAAAATCAGGTGTCGGGTCACATTGGGAGTAAATTAGGGAATGAGGGACACACACACACACACACACACACACACACACACACACACACACACATACATACACCATAATAGGAGATACATATTATAAATGTTAACCAAAAATAAGGAACATATAGTGATCAAAGCCTCGTCATAATATCAATGGCACTTTGAGTTCGTCCATCAAAGGCAGACCGGCCGGAAAAAAATATGCTTTGGCGGCACATTTTTATGGATGACCATAGTACAGTAGATATATATGGAAATTAGTTTGGCTTCATATTTGTAATTCAAGTTGTTGATAATTTTTTCATCTGAATTCGGCCTTTCTAGTCCAATATGGAGTTTTGTGTATCGTTTGAGTGTGTACTGTATATATGTACGTGTATGTATGTGTGTGTGGGTGTATTTTTTATATGCAGTTGTGTATTTCGGAGTATGATACAAAGTTACTTCTCTTGACGGTTCATAGCATCAGATTCACAGAAGAAATATACAAAGATTTAGCAAAGGTAGTACACACACACACACACACACACACACACACACACACACACACACTAAAACAAACCAAACACACAAACACAAAAGAAGACAAGCGGTACAACAGAGAGCCAGCGCCCTTATCATAACAATTTATCACCAAACTAACAACAGACAGCTGCCGCCCTTTCCCTCTCTCTCTCTCTCTCTCTCTCTCTCTCTCTCTCTCTCTCTCTCTCTCTACCCCCCTTTCTCCGCCTCTTCCCTCACGGGCGATAATGGCACTGGCCAGCCCATTAATTTATGTCGCCTTGAGTATAATTGCAATATTGACAACCAAGCCTTATGGGCGTTGACTGTGGCCCTCTTTATAGTGTGTGTGTGTGTGTGTGTGTGTGTGTGTGTGTGTGTGTGTATCCTGGCGTGTCCTACTGTATATATCCTGGCGTTTCCTAATGTATATATCCTAGTGTGTCCTAATGTATGTATCCTGATGTGTCCATATGTATGTATCCTGGTGTGTCCTAATGTAAATATCCTGGTGTGTCCTAATGTATGAATCCTGGTGTGTCCTAGTGTATATATATC
>NW_024731434.1:0-20159 GCF_018991925.1 Homarus americanus | reverse complement strand
CCAGTCTCCTTTGTTCATATAAATATTGAAGATGGAGGCCTATTTAAGAGCTTGGGGATTTCCTCCTTTTCCCATATATTCTCCAGGAGATATTGGAGACGGCTGGTAAGCAGAGATCCTCTTGCTATATACACCTCGGCTGGGATTCCATCAGGCTCTTAGGCTTTGTTATTTTTCATCTGTTTGATGGCAATAGCTACCTCAGCCAAGGATGGAGGACAGCAGAGATGGATCAGCTATGGATGCTGAGTGACCTGCTGGGTAGTCAGGACACCCACACCGATGTTTCGGTTGAGCGCAGAAGGAGGCCTTCCTCGTCTTTAGTTATGGAGTTACCGTCAGATGAGCCTAGGACGGCTGCGCCACAAGTGATTGGTCCATAAAATGTTTTAGTGGAATTGAAAAATTCGCGCGTCTTGTACTCATCTGCCAATTTTTGTGATTCACGTGCTTTATTTTTAAACCAGTCGTTCTTTAGATTGTGAAGTTCCCGCACGGGAAGCCGCTTTCTTTTTGCGGAAGGTATCAGCTTTGGTCCGAGACTGAGGGATGGTCTGCCAGTTACTTAAAGCAGCACGTTTATCATCGATGAGTACATTGATTACCGGGTCATTTTCATCAAACCAGTCCTGGTGTATTCTTTTGATCTGGCTGAGGGTCTCTCTGCAATGTTTTTGTCATAACAGTGTTGAGAATATTCCATGTTCGAGCTGCTCTCTGAAAGCATGTGCTACCGCTGGATCCTCCAGACGCTTAGTGTTAAAATCTCTCCTGGAGGCTTGCTGCCTTCGCCGTTTTGGGCGATGTGAAGTGAAAGCTTGGCTCTGATGAGCCAATGATCAGTAACGCAGTGGTCTGAGCCACGCATTGTTCGGGTGATAAGGACATCTCGGTGATCTCTTTCTCTGAGAATGATGTAGTCAATGAGATGCTAGTGTTTAGATCGTAGGTGTTGCCACGAACCCTTGAACTTGTCGGCCTGCCTAAACATGGTATTGGTGATAGTGAGGTTGTGTGCAGCACTTGCTGAGGAGGAGTAGGCCGTTGGGATTACACTTGCCTAGTCCATTTCTCCCTGTGATTCCCTGCCAAATGTCAGCATCTCTGTCCTCTCTGGCATTGAAATCACCAAGGAGCACAACCTTATCTTCTCTGGGGATAGAGGTTAACACTCTGTCAAGGTCGGCATAAAAGGCCTCTTTGATGTCATCCTCTGCACTGATGAAGAGGGCAAGACGTGAGTGATTCAGTGGGACTCTGGGCGTCATGAGGTGCTCGTTGATCTTATTAGGCATTTCAGTTAGCCTGTGTAGGCTGCGTGGGCGGATGGCAAAGCCAACTCTATAAATGCGGTTTCTCTCCGTTGCAGGCTTACCCTTTTAGAAAAAGGTATTGCCAGGCCCCCGTTCCGTGAGTCGACACTTATCTGGGAGCCTGGGCTCAGTAATAGTTGCTATGTCGATGTTATACCTAGCCAGCTCTTTTGCCACAACGGCGGATCTTCTTTGAGGACGCTCATTTGTGCCAGTATCCAAAAGGGTCCTGACATTCCATGCAGCGACCATAAGAGGTTGTATAGTTTGTTTTTGTTTTGATCTAGGGTTGTAATTGTGTTTTCGACCGCATAATGATGACCTTAATGGGTGTGGATGTCCGATGAGGTTGGACTCTTTAGGCAGACTATGTTTAGGGCACCTTTTCTAGTCCCCTCCCCATGTAGGGTGAGCAGAGTAGCTCTTTGAAAGGGTTGCTCAGTCATAAAGACAGTACTGGATTGCAGTGCTGTCTAGATTCCAGTGCATAAACGGCCATCTTATCTGTGCCACCCATGTGCAGAGTTGTGACTAGAAACTCCTGGCAGTCATCTCTGCCTGTCCCAGTTGCCACTCGTCTGTCGCCATAGGACTTTTGGGGGGTATAAGGGTTTGATGATCATGAGTATGATGAACTGGATGGTGGCTGCAAGTGAGTTGATTTATGCGGTGAGGCAGAAGTACAAACTACAACCACACATCTTGGCTCTCTCTTTTCCTGATCCAGTGGTGCAAGTGTTGCAACGACTGGGGAAAGGGAGAATTGCAATGGACTGCCGATAGCCCAGTTTGTTGGGTTTCGCCTTAGTAGCTTGTCCATCATGCATTGCCTTTGTCCGCCAGTGTAGTCATTGAGTTCCCATGGTGGTCACCTCTTCCAGCTATACCGCCGTTGGGGTCTTGTTGGAGCTCTGTAAGCATTTCTGCCCGATGCGGGGCTCCACCGCAGGTTTTTCATTTAGGTTTACTCCTGTATCCTTATACCTACCAAAGTTAATCCGCAAGGCAGCTAGGCCGTGGTTGGTAGGCACCAGGACGTGTCTACTTGCTAGTGGGCCCATTCACCGCCCCTCTGGGGCCCACTGCTACTCTGAAATACCCTGTTGGTCTAGTCTGGTCCCACGAGGCACCCAGTTACCGTGTGTTACCACGAGGAGGCACAGCAGGAGTCTTGGTGGTAAAGAGGCTGTGTACCGGCAGGGCAAGACTTATACATGTTGCTTCCCTGTTCACCACGAGGGCTAACCAGCAGTGGTAACTGAAAGCGAGAGGGAGCAAGCAGTGCTTCCACCTGAACACTAACATAATGCTGCCACACTAGATGCAGTATACCACCCTAAGTGTGCACACACACACACACACACACTACTACTTTGCTGTCACTCGGAATCGAGTATGACGATCATCCAGCTATGATAAAATGATATGAATTATTAAGATTGTCACCTTCATTCGTGAGTTTTGAGGTGACTGAATAGGCCGATACGGGACCGGCAGAGTCGTTCACAGAAGTTGCACATGTGGAGGACTACATTTAATGCGGGAGGGGGCGCTGCCAGCGTCTTTCCGGCGTTGGCGCTTGTCTGCCTCGGTATGCAGTCGGGCTAACTTGAAAGTATTGACACCTTCTCGTGTGGTGCTCCTCCAAGCATTACGGTGTGGAGTAATCGTCTCTCAGGTGAGTGGGTCCATTTGGCACTTTTTCAAGTTTTTCTTAAGACTATCCTTATACCTTTTCAGTTGCCCGCCGGCGTTACATTTACTATTAGTTAGGTGACTGTAAAGTAGCTGCTTTGGTTGTCTACTGTCGTCCATGCGGGTAACATGGCCAGTCCAGCGTAGTTTTTTAAGGATAATGGTAGCCTTGATACCCCTACAGTTGGTGTCAGCAAGAATGCTGGCATTTGTTCTCTTGTCTTCCCAGTGAACTCGGTGGATGGAACGTAGACTACGTTGGTGAAAGTTCACACACACAGCCTATCCCTACTCCCTCAACCTATAGTATATAAACACAATGCAACACGAGACATTAAAGTACTATACAGGAATACAGGAACTCGCGTGCATTTTGGGGACCTTTTTCTTAATGTTTGAAATTTATTATTGTCACCTTATTAAAGGATTTTATCTTGGGAGTCTCTTTTTTATCCCGTCGGTTGGCCGCCATCTTGGCCAAAATGACGCCAAATAAAGTAGATAATTTTCTTCCTTAACAGTTGTTGGATTGAGCGAATGTTTTATATAACAAGTACTGTAACTTGGGAAAACAAACAAATTCTTCTCTGAATTTTGTCAGAATAATATGTTTGGGTCAATTATAATTTTTAATGCAGCGCATAAGGTATTGTTATGGTAAACAGGCATCATATTTTAGTTAAAGTATAAACCTCTTTTAAAATATTATTTTTTATTTACAAATCCAGTTTTGGGTTTACGGAATTCCCATTCTGACTGAACTAACAGTACAGTGAGAAATAATGATGGACAATTAATGGGTAGCAATGAGAGACGTCACAATATATATATATATATGTACACACGTTCATTTCTTCAGTAATTTGTGGTTAATGTAAATAATGAGACTAGGACAAGAGAACACTGCTGCCCGGAACACTACGGTAGTGTTGTCTGCATTATTGATTCTTGTCTTACCTACCACTGTGTCTCTCCTCTCTCTCAGTCTGTATGTGTTGGTCTGAAATATGGTCTATCCGTCTGTCTGTTTGCTAACCTGTTCCACATGTGTACCGGCATCTCATGTGTACCAGCACCTCATGTGTACCACGTGGTATACATGACTCAGCAGTATGACACCCAAGTGACCTGAGTCATTATAAGGAGGTCAACTTGTAAGGATTTTAAAACAAACATTATTGTTCGGCTCTCTCTCTCTCTCTCACACACACACACACACACACACTAGTTGTCTATGTGTTTCTAACCAACCACACCCAAACCCACACGCACACCTGCAACCTATTACTACTTTGCTATCACTGGGAATCATGTATGACGATCATCCAGCTGTGATACAATGATATGAGTTATTAGGGATGTCACCTTTATTAGTGAGTTTTTAGGTGACTAAAAAGGCCCACACGGGAGCTGCGTGATCGTCCACAGATGTTGCACGTGTGGAGGGCTACATCTAGTGCGGGAGGGGTGAAGGGAGTGTCTTTCTGATGTTGGCGCTTGTCTTCCTCGGTATGCAATTGAGCTAACTCGAAAGTATTGACACCTTCTCGTGTGGTGTCCTCCAAGCGTTTTGGTGTGGAGTAATAGTCTCCTAGGTGATGGGGTCGATTTGGCACCTTTTCAGGTTTTTCTTAAGACTATCCTTATACCTTTTCAGTTGCCTGCCGGCGTTACGTTTACTATTCGTTAGGTGACTGTAGAGTATAGTAGCTGCTTTGGCAGTCTACTATGGTCCATGCGGGTAACATAGCCGGTCCAGCGTAGTTGTTCATGGAGAAGGGTAGCCTCGATGCTCCTACAGTTGGTGTCAGCAAGGATATTGGCATTTGTTCTCTCGTCTTCCCAGCGAACTTGGAGGATGGAACGTAGACTACGTTGGTGAAAGTTTTCAAGTGCTTTGAGGTGCCTCCTGTATGTGACCCATGTCTCACTGCCATACAGTATAGCAGGGTGGGGAGGACCACTGCTCGATAAATGTGTATCTTGTAGATAATTTCAGCTCCCTACAGCTGAAGACATGGGTATGGAGTCTGCCAAAGGCTTGAGATGCAAATCTGATCCGATGTTGAATCTCTTCATCAATGTTCGCAGTGGAGTACAGGCGGGAGCCTAGATACCGAAAGTGGGTAACACCAGAGAGGGTAGTACCGGCAAGATGGATGGATGGTGAAGGTGTGTCTGAACCAGGGGCAGGTTGAAAGAGGATCTGAGTCTTACGTACATTCACCTCAAGGCCGAAGTGTGCATACGCATCTGCATAGGTGTTCAGGATCTCCTGCAAGTCGCATTCAATGTGAGCAACAAGGGTGAGGTCGTCTGCCAACTGAAGTTCAGTAATGGAAGCTGCCGACACCTGTGTTCTTGCCTGGGGTCGTCATATGTTCAATAGACCCCCTTTACCCGGTACTCGATGTCCAACCCGCCTGCTAAATTGACACTGGCACGAGTAAGGAAGGCAGCCAAGAAAATGGAAAAAAAGAGTAGGTGCCAGTACACACCCTTTTTTTTAACCCCCATTTGGATGGGGAAGAACTCAGACTGGGTGCCATTGTGCAGGACACTGCCGTTCATGCCATCGTTGAGTTGCCTCACATTGGTGATGAATTTTGAGAGGCAGCCAAAACAACTGAGGGTCCACCAGAGGACTTTCCTGTTGACCGAGTCGAAGGCCTTGGTTAAGTCGATGAAAGCCATGTACAGGTCACGACACTGTTCTCTGCACTTTTCCTGTATCTGGAGGGCAGCAAAGATCATGTCAGTGGTGCCACCTGATGGTTCAAAGCCACATCGAGATTCTGGGAGGAGGTTTTCCGCCTCGGGAAGAAGTCTGTTTAGGAGGACTCAGGCAAAAATCTTGCCAGCTATGGAGAGCATTGAGTTCCCTCAGTAGTTGCCACAGTCTGACTGGTCTCCCTTGTTATTATAAATATTGACGATGGCGGCGTCTTTAAGAGCTTGGGGGATTTCCTCCTTTTCCCATATATTATCCAGGAGAGATTGGAGACGGCTGGTAAGCAGAGGTCCTCCTGTTTTATACACCTCGGCTGGGATTCCATCAGGCTCTGAGGCTTTGTTATTTTTCATTTGTTTGTTGGCAGTAGCTACCTCATCCAGGGATGGAGGATAGCTGAGGGTGGGCCAGCTCTGGATGCTGAGGGACCTGCTGGGTAGTCAGGACATCCACATCAGTGTTTTGGTTGAGCAGTGAATGGTAGTGCTCTTTCCAGCGCTGAAGAAGGCCATATCGTCTTTAGTTACGGTGTTACCGTAGGGTGGGCGGAGGGGGCTGCTGAACTGCAAACTTTTGTGTTTCACATGCTTTATTTTTAAACCAGTTATTCTTTACAGTAGATTGTGAAGTTCCCGTTGGGCCACATCTTTCTTCTTCAAGAAGGTATCAGCTTTGGTAAGAGACTGAGGGGTGGTCTGCCAGTCACTTAAAGCAGCACGTTTATCATTGATGAGTACAATGATATCCGGGTCATTTTTATCAAACCAGTCCTGGTGTATTCTTTCGATCCAGCTGAGGGTCTTTCTACAGGTTTTTGTCATGGCATTGTTGAGAATATTCCATTCGGCACTGGGATTTCCGTTGTTCGTTGTCGGGTTTCTTATCATCCCATCTTCGAGCTGCTCTCTGAAAGCATGTGCTACCGCTGGATCGTCGAGACTCTTAGTGTTAAAACCTCTTCTGGAGGCTTGTTGCCTTCGCTATTTTCGGACGATATGAAGTGAGAGCTTGGCCGTGACGAGCCGATGATCAGTGTCGCAGTGATTGGAGCCATGCATGGCTCGAGCCACGCATGGCTCGGGTGATGACATCTCGGCGATCTCTTTCTCTGACAATGATGTAGTCAATGAGATGTCAGTGTTTGGATCGTGGGTGTTGCCACGAACCCTTGAACTTTTCGGCCTGCCTAAACAAGGTATTGGTGATAGTGAGGTTGAGTGTAGCACACTTGCTGAGAAGGAGTAGGCTGTTGGGATTACAATTGCCTAGTCCATTTCTTCTATGGTTCCGTGCCAAATGTCAGCATCTCTGCCAACTCAGGCAGTGAAATCACCAAGGAGTACAACCGTATCTTCTCTGGGGATAGAGGTTAGCATTCTGTAGAGGTCGGCATAAAAGGCCGTCTTGATGTCATCCTCTGAATTCAGTGTTGGGGTGTATGCACTTATGAAAAAAGCATGACGTGAGTGATTCAGCAGGACTCGGAGCGTCATGAGGCGCTTGTTGATCCCAAAAGGTATTTCAGTTAGCCTATGTAGGATGTGTTAGCGTGATGGCAAAGCCAACTCCATAAATGCGGTTTCTCTCCGCAGCTGGCTTACCCTTCCAGAAGAAGGTATAGCCAGACACCCGTTCTGTGAGTTGACCCTCGTCTGGGAGCCGGGACTCACTGATGGCTGCTATGTCGATGTTATGCCTAGCCAGATCTTTTGCCACAAGGGCAGTTCCTTCAGGACGCTCATTTGTGCCTTTATCCAGAAGGGTTTGTTTTTGCTTAGATCTGTGATTTTGATTGTGTTTTCGACCGCATAAGGATGACCTTACTGGGTGCGGTTACCCAGTCACACACACACACACACACATACACACACACATACAGTCACAACCATACCCGGAGGCACACACAGAGCCACACCCACAGCCTTAGCCACACCCACAGCCTTAGCCACACCCACAGCCTTAGCCACACCCACAGCCTTAGCCACACCCACAGCCACAGCCTTAGCTACACCCACAGCCACACCCACACATCCAGACACACATCCAGACACACACCCACACCCAGAGCCACACCCACAGTGCCACTGGTGTCAACGTGACCTTTATATCGTCAGGCAAACTCCTGTGAATATTGTTCTGTCCTCTTTAATACTCTCTCTCTCTCTCTCTCTCTCTCTCTCTGCCATTACTCCATAATAACCTGATCCTAACCTATATTGTAAATCAAGTACTAGTCGTCTGTGGTCAGGTGGTGGAGCTGGTCTCGTTAGGTGGTGGAGCTGGTCGTCAGGTGGTGGAGCTGAGGTCGTCAGGTGGTGGAGCTGGTCGTCAGGTGGTGGAGCTGGTCGTCAGGTGAATTGGAGCTGGTCGTTAGGTGGTGGAGCTGGTCGTTAGGTGTGGTGGAGCTGAGATGGAATCGGGTGGTGGAGCTGGTCGTCGGAGTGGTGGAGCTGGTCGTCAAGTGGTGGAGCTGGTCGTCCAGAATGGTGGAAGCTGGTCGTCAGAGTGGTAGAAGCTGGTCGTCAGGTGGTGGAGCTGGTCGTCAGGTGTGGTGGAGCTGGTCGTCAGGTGGTGGAAGCTGGTCGTCAGGTGGTGGAAGCTGATCGTCAGGTGAGGTGGAGCTGGTCGTCAGGTGTTGGGCTGGTCGTCAGGTGGTGGAGCTGGTCGTCAGGTGGTGGAACTGAATGATCAGGTGGTGGAAACTGGTCGTCAGGTGGTGGAGCTGGTCGTCCAGGTGGTGGAGGCTGGTCGTCAGGTGAATGAGCTGGTCGTCAGGTGGTGGAGCTGGTCGTCAGGTGAGGTGGAAGCTGGTCGTCAGGTGGTGGAGCTGGTCGTCAGGTGGTGGAGCTGGTCGTCCAGGTGTAGGTGAGCTGGTCGTCAGGTGAGGTAGAGCTGGTCGTCAGGTGGTAGAGCTGGTCGTCAGTGGGAAGATCAACCTGTGTCAGGAAGCTTTAGTCAAGGTGGCTTGACACTGTCAGGAATGTGAGGGCAGGTGTGTGAGGGCAGGTGTGTGAGGCAGGTGTGTGAGGGCAGGAGTGTGAGGGCAGAGTGTGAGGCTGGTGTGTGAGGGCAGGTGTGTGAGGGCAGGTGTGTGGGGGCAGGATGATGTGAGACAGGTGATGTGAGGGCGCTGGTGTGTGAGACTGGGAGTGTGAGGGCTGGTGTGTGAGGGCAGGTGTGTGAGGGTAGGTGTGTGAGGGCAGGTGTGTGAGGGCAGGCGTGTGAGGGCTGGTGTGTGAGGGATGTTGTGTGAGGGCAGGTGTGTGAGGACAGTAGTAGCTGTAGTTGTGGTTGTATATGTAGCTGTAGTTGTAGTTTTAGCTGTAGTTATAGATGTAGCTTTAATCGTATTTGTTGCTGTAGCTGTATGTATTAGCCCCTGTCTCATAGAGTAGTACTTATATAATTATGGGTTAATACATTTGCGTTGTATAATTATATTACGCCTTGTAATTTTTCCTGAACTGTGAGGTGCATGTTCAGATCACGTGATGGTGTATTTTCCCCTAGTAAGTAGCATATTAAAGATGATTAGGTCAACCATAAGAAGCCAGCCCTCTCGCTCAGTTATCACTCAACACTCGCAAAGCATAGATGTGGACTCACAAGATTCCCAAATAAGCTTGCCGTCTATTCTTCCAGCCCTCACAGCTTCAGTGATATTACGGTGTTCTCCTTGTAGAAGTGTACATACTTTATTTTATTATAAATACATGGAGAAAATACCTTTTGGGTTTTGACAACTTAACCCACAAACTTGACAACTCCCCAAACTAGTTATATGTATCTGTAGCTGTTTTTGTAGATGTAGCCATTGTTGTAATTCTAGTTGTAGCTGTAGTTGTATGTGTAATTGTAGCTGTAGTTGTAGATGGAGCTGTATATGTAGTTTTAGATGTAGCTGTAGTTGTAGCTGTAGTCATAGCTGTAACCTGTTGCAGTTTTTGTAGCTGTAGTTATAGATCTAGCTTTTGTTGTAGTTTTAGATGTGATTGTATGTATAGCTGTGGTTGTTGTGGTTGTATGTGTAGCTGTGGTTATTTGGCTGTAGTTGTTTCTGTGTGGCTTTAGTTATATGAAGTGATCGTGGGCCCATCGTGCTCGGTGGCGAGTCCAGTGGTACAGTTTACCGAGGTTGCTATAATCATGGTCATCAGTTGTTATAATCATGGTCGTGGTTGTTATAATCATGGTCGTGGGTGTTATAATCATGGTCGTGGTTGTTGTAATCATGGTCGTATTGGTTGTTATAATCATAGTCGTGGATTTGTTATAATCATAGTCGTGGTTGTTATAATCATGATCCGTGGGTGTTATAATCATAGTCGTGGTTGTTATAATCATGGTCGTGGTTGTTATAATCATGGTCGTGGTTGTTATAATCATGGCCGTGGTTGTTATAATCATAGTCTCGTGGTTGTTATAATCATGGTCGTGGTTGTTTTAATCATAGTCGTGGTTGTTATAATCATGAATCCGTGATTTGTTATAATCATGGTCGTGGTTGTTATATTCATGGTCGTGGTTATAATCATGGTCGTGGTTGTTATAATCATGGTCGTGGTTGTTGTAATCATGGTCGTGGTTGTTTTAATCATGGTCGTGGTTGTTATAATCTTTATCGTGATTGTTATAATCATAGTCTTGGTTGTTATATTCATATTCGTGGTTGTTATAATCATAATCGTGGTTGTTATAATCATATTCGTGGTTGGAATATTCATGAACGTGGATGTTATAATCATAGTCGTGATTGTTATAATCATGGTCGTCGTTGTTATAATCATGGTCCTGGTTGTTATAATCATAGTCGTGGTTGTTTATAATCATGGTCGTTGGTGATATAATTATGGTCGTGGTTGTTATACTCATGGTCGTGGTTGTTATAATCATGGTCGTGGTTGTTATAATCATGGTCGTGGTTATTATAATCATGGTCATGGTTATGATCATAGTCGTGGTTGTTATAATCATGGTCGTGGTTGTTATAATCATGGTCGTGGTTGTTATAATCATGGCCGTGGTTGTTATAATCACGGTCCTTGTTGTTATAATCATGGTCGTAATTGTTATAATCATGGTCATGGTTGTTATAATCATAGTCGTGATTGTTTTAATCATAGCCGTGGTTGTTATAATCATAGTCGTGGTTGTTATAATCATAGTCGTCGTTGTTATAATCATAGTCGTGGTTGGTATATTCATGGTCGTGGTTGTTATAATCATAGTCGTGGTATAATCATGAATTAAGTGGGTGATATAATCATAGTCGTGGTTTATATAATCATGATCGTAGTTTGTTATAGCCATGGTCGTGGTTGTTATAATCATAGTCGTGAGAACGTTATACTCATGGCCGTGGTTGTTATAATCATGGTCGTGGTTATGATCACAGTCGTGGTTGTTATAATCTTGGTCGTGGTTGTTATAATCATGGTTGTGTTTGTTATAATCATGGTCCTGGTTGTTATTATCATGGTCGTGTTTGTTATAATCATGGTCCTGGTTGTTATAATCATGGTCGTGGTTGTTATAATCATGATCGTGGTTGTTATAATCATGGACGTGGTTGTTACAATCATGGTCGTGGTTGTTACAATCATGGACGTGGTTGTTGCAATTATGGTCATGGTTGTTACAATCATGGTTGTGGTTGCTACAATCAGGGTCGTGGTTGTTATAATCATGGTCGTGGTTGTTTTAATCATGGTCGTGGTTGTTATAATCTTAGTCGTGATTGTTATAATCATAGTCGTGGTTGTTATATTCATAGTCGTGGTTGTTATAATCATAATCGTGGTTGATATAATCATAATCGTGGTTGTTATAATCATATTCGTGGTTGGATTATTCATGAACGTGGATGTTATAATCATAGTCGTGGTTGGTATAATCATGGTCGTCGTTGTTATAATCATGGTCCTGGTTGTTATGGTCGTGGTTGTTATAATCATAGTCGTGGTTGTTTATAATTATGGTCGATGGTGATATAATTATGGTCGTGGTTGTTATACTCATGGTCGTGGTTGTTATAATCATGGTCGTGGTTGTTATAATCATGGTCGTGGTTGTTATAATCATGGTCATGGTTATGATCATTGTCGTGGTTGTTATAGTCATGGTCGTGGTTGTTAGTTTCATGGTCGTGGTTGTTATAATCATGGCCGTGAATGTTATAATCACGGTCCTTGTTGTTATAATCATGGTCGTAATTGTTATAATCATGGTCATGGTTGTTATAATCATAGTCGTGATTGTTTTATTCATAGCCGTGGTTGTTATAATCATAGTCGATGTTGTTATAATTATAGTCGTGGTTGTTATAATCATAGTCGTGGTTGGTATATTCATGGTCGTGGTTAATATAATCATAGTCGTGGTTGTTATAATCATGGTCGTGGGTGATATAATCATAGTCGTGGTTGCTATAATCATGGTCGTGGTTGTTATAATCATGGTCGAGGATGTTATAATCATGGTCCTTGTTGTTTTGGTCGTGGTTGTTATAATCATAGTCGTGGTTGTTATAATCATGGTCGTGGGTGATATGGTCATGGTTGTTATACACATGGTCATGGTTGTTATAATCATGGTTGTGGTTGTTATAATCATGGTCGTGGTTATGATCACAGTCATGGTTGTTATAATCTTATTCGTGGTTGTTATAATCATGGCTGTGGTTGTTATAATCATGGTCCTGGTTGTTATGGTCGTGGTTGTTATAATCATATTCGCGGTTGTTATAATCATGGTCGTGGGTGATATGGTCGTGGCTGTTACAATCATGGTTGTGGTTGTTACAATCATGGTCGTGGTTGTTGCAATCATGGTCGTGGTTGTTGCAATCATGGTCTTGGTTGTTACAATCATGGTCGTGGTTGTTATAATAATCATGGTTTGTGGCTGTTATAATCATGGTCTGGTTGTTATAATCATGTTCGTGATTTGTTATAATCATGGTCGTAAGTTTGTTATATTCATGGTCGTGGTTGTTACATCATGGTCCGTTATTTATTTATAATCATGAATAAATGGTTATAATCTCATTTTACGTGGTTGTTATAATCATGGTCGTGGTTGTTACAATCATGGTCGTAGTTATTTGCAATTATGGTCACGGTTATTTTAATGTGGTTGTGGTTGATACAATCAGGGGTCGTGGTTGTTATAATCTGAGATTAAATTGGCTGCAATCATGGTTGTGGTTGTTACAATCATGGTCGTGGTTGTTGCAATCATGGTCGTGGTTGTTGCAATCATGGTCTTGGTTGTTACAATCATGGTCGTGGTTGTTATAATCATGGTCGTGGTTCAGGGTCGTGGTTCATGGTCGTGGTTGTTATAATCATAATCGTGGTTGTTATAATCATAGTCGTGGTTGTTATAATCATAGTCGTGGTTGTTATAATCATACTCGTGGTTGTTATAATCATAGTCGTGGTTCTGATCGTGGTTGTTATAATCTTAGTCGTGGTTGTTATAATCATAGTCGTGGTGGTTATAATCATAGTCGTGGTTGTTTTAATCATGGTCGTGTTTGTTATAATCATGGTCGTGGTTGCTATAATCATGGTCGTGATTGTTATAATCATGGTTGTGGTTGTTATAATCATGGTTGTAGTTCATGATCGTGGTTGTTATAATCATGGTCGTGGTTGTTATATTTATGGTTATGGTTGTTATATTCATAGTCGTTGTTGTTATAATCATAGTTGTGGTTGCTATAATCATGGTCATGGTTGTTATAATCGTGGTAGTGGATGTTATAATCATGGTCGTGGTTGTTATAATCATAGTCGTGGTTGTTATAATCATGGTCGTGGTTGTTATAATCATAGTCGTGTTTGTTATAATCATGGTCGTGGTTGTTATAATCATGGTCGTGGTTGTTATAATTATGGTAATGGTTGATATAATCATGGTCGTGGTTGCTATAATCGTGGTCGTGGTTGTTATAATCATGGTCCTGGTTGTTATAATCATGGTCGTGGTTGTTATAATCTTAATCGACGTTGTTATAATCATGGTCGTGGTTGATATAATCATAGTCGTGATTGTTATAATCATAGTCGTGGTGGTTATAATCATAGTCGTGGTTGTTATAATCATGGTCGTCGTTGTTTTAATCATGGTCCTGGTTGTTATGGTCGTGGTTGTTATAATCATAGTCGTGGTTGTTATAATCATGGTCGTGGGTGATATGGTCATGGTTGTTATATACGTGGTCATGGTTGTTATAATCATGGTCGTGGTTGTTATAATCATGGTCGTGGTTATTTATAAACATGGTCGTGGTTGTTATAATCATGGTCATTGGTTGTTAAAATCATGGTAGGTGGATTTACTAATCAAGGTCGTGGTTATTTACCAATCATAGTTAAATGATTGTTGCAATTATGGTCTTAGTTTATTTGCAATCATGGTTGTGGTTGTTACAATCAGGGGTCGTGGTTGTTTTAATCATGGTTGTGGTTGTTACAATCATGGTTGTGGTTGTTACAATCATGGTCGTGGTTGTTACAATCATGGTCGTGGTTGCTACAATCATGGTCGAGGTTGTTATATTCATAGTCGTGGTTGTTATAATCATAATCGTTCTTGTTATAATCATATTCGAGGTTGGAATATTCATGAACGTGGTTGTTATAATCATAGTCGTGGTTGTTATAATCATGGTCGTCGTTGTTTTAATCATGGTCCTGGTTGTTATGGTCGTGGTTCTTATAATTATAGTCGTGGTTGTTATAATCATGTTCGTGGGTGATATAATCCTGGTCGTGTGTGATATAATCATGGTCGTGGGTGATATTATCATGGTCGTGGTTGTTATAATCATGGTCGTGGTTATAATCATGGTCGTGGATGTTATAATCATGGTCGTGGTTGTTATAATCATGGTCGTGGTTGTTATGATCATGGTCGTGGTTGTAATAATCGTGGTCGTGGTTGTTTTAATCATGGTCGTGGTTATAATAATCTTAGTCGTGATTGTTATAATCATAGTCGTGGTTGTTATATTCATAGTTGTGGTTGTTATAATCATAATCGTGGTTGTTATAATCATATTCGTGGTTGGAATATTCATGAATGTGGATGTTATAATCATAGTCGTGGTTGTTATAATCATGGTCGTCGTTGTTATAATCATGGTCCTGGTTGTTATGGTCGTCGTTGTTATAATCATAGTCGTGGTTGTTTATAATCATGGTCGATGGTGATATAATTATGGTCGTGGTTGTTATACTCATGGTCGTGGTTGTTATAATCATGGTCGTGGTTGTTATAAACATGGTCGTGGTTGTTATAATGTGGTCATGGTTATGATCATAGTCATAGTTGTTATAATCAGGGTCGTGGTTATTTATAATCATGGTCGTGGTTGTAATAATCATGGCCGTGGTTATTATAATCACGGTCGCTTATTTATTTATAATCTGTGGTCGTAATTGTTATAATCATGGTCATGGTTTATTTCGTCATAGTCGTGATTGTTTTAATTATAGCCGTGGTTTGTTATAATCATAGTCGTGGTTGTTATAATCATAGTCGTGGTTGTTGCAATCCTTAGTCGTGGTTGGTATATTCATGGTCGTGGTTGTTATAATCATAGTCGTGGTTGTTATAATCATGGTCGTGGGTGATATAATCATAGTCGTGGTTGCTATAATCATGGTCGTGGTTGTTATAATCATGGTCGTAGTTGTTATAATCATGTTCCTGGTTGTTATGGTCGTGGTTGTTATAATCATAGTCGTGGTTGTTATAATCATGGTCGTGGGTGATATGGTCATGGTTGTTATACACATGGTCAAGGTTGTTATAATCATGGTCATGGTTGTTATAATCATGGTCGTGGATATGATCACAGTCATGGTTGTTATAATCTTATTCGTGGTTGTTATAATCATGGTTGTGGTTGTTATAATCATGGTCCTGGTTGTTATGGTCGTGGTTGTTATAATCATATTCGCTGTTGTTATAATCATGGTCGTGGGTGATATGGTCGTGGTTGTTATACACATGGTCATGGTTGTTATAATCATGGTCGTGGTTGTTATAATCATGGTCGTGGTTGTTATAATCATGGTTGTGGTTATAATCATGGTCGTGGTTATGATCACAGCCGTGGTTGTTATAATCTTGGTCGTGGTTGTTATAATCATGGTTGTGGTTTTTATAATCATGGTCCTGGTTGTTATAATCAGGGTCGTGTTTGTTATAATCATGGTCCTGGTTGTTATAATCATGGTCGTGGTTGTTATAATCTTGAACGTGGTTGTTATAATCATGTTCGTGGTTGTTATAATCATAGTCGTGGTTGTTATATTCATGGTCGTGGTTGTTATAATCATGGTCGTTGTTGTTATAATCATTGTCGTGGTTGTTATAATCATTTACGTGGTTGTTATAATCATGGTCGTGGTTGTTACAATCATGGTCGTGGTTGTTGCAATTATGGTCATGGTTGTTACAATCATGGTTGTGGTTGTTTCAATCAGGGTCGTGGTTGTTATAATCAGGGTCGTGGCTGTTACAATCATGGTTGTGGTTGTTACAATCATGGTCGTGGTCGTTGCAATCATGGTCGTGGTTGTTGCAATCATGGTCTTGGTTGTTACAATCATGGTCGTGGTTGTTATAATCATGGTCGTGGTTCATGGTCGTGGGTGTTATAATCATGGTCGTGGTTCATGGTCTTGGTTGTTATATTCATAGTCGTTGTTGTTATAATCATAGTCGTGGTTGGTATAATCATAGTCGTGGTTCATGATCGTGGTTGTTATAATCATAGTCGTGGTTGTTATACTCATAGTCGTGGTGGTTATAATCATAGTCGTGGTTGTTTTAATCATGGTCGTGTTTATTATAATCATGGTCGTGGTTGTTATAATCATGGTTGTGATTGTTATAATCATGGTTGTGGTTGTTATAATCATGGTCGTGGATCATGATCGTGGTTGTTATAATCATGGTCGTGAATTTGTTATATTTATGAGGTTGTGGTTGTTATATTCATAGTCGTTGTTGTTATAATCATAGTTGTAGTTTGCTATAATCCTTGGTCGTGGTTGTTATAATCATTAGTGGTTGTTATAATCAAGGTCGTAGTTGTTATAATCATAGTCGTGGTTGTTATAATCCATGGTCGTGGTAGTTATAATCATAGTCGTGTTTTGTTATAATCGGTCGTGGTTGTTATAATCGTGGTCGTGGTTGTTATAATCATGGTCGTGGTAGTTATAATCTTGATCGTGGTAGTTATAATCATGGTCGTGGTTGTTATAATCATAGTCGTAATTGTTATAATTATAGTCGTGATTGATAGATTCATAGTCGTGGTTGTTATAATCATAATCGTGGTTGTGATAATCATATTCGTGGTTGGAATATTCATGAACGTGGTTGTGATAATCATAGTCGTGGTTGTTATAATCATGGTCGTCGTTGTTTTAATCATGGTCCTGGTTGTTATGGTCGTGGTTGTTATAATCATAGTCGTGGTTGTTATAATCATGGTCGTGGGTGATATAATCATGGTCGTGGGTGATATAATCATAGTCGTGGTTGTTATACTCATTGTTGTGGTTGTTATAATCATGTTCGTGGTTGTTATAATCATGGTCGTGGTTGTTATAATCATGGTGGTGTGGTTATAATCATGGTCGTGGTTGTTATAATCATGGTCGTGGTTGTCATAATCATGGTCGTGGTTGTTATAATCATGGTCGTGGTTATTATAAATATGGTCGTGGTTGTTTTAATCATGGTCGTGATTGTTATAATCTTAGTCGTGATTGTTATAATCATAGTCATGGTTGTTATATTCATAGTCGTGGTTGTTATAATCATAATCGTGGTTGTTATAATCATATTCGTGGTTGGAATATTCATGAACGTGGTTGTTATAATCATAGTCGTGGTTGTTATAATCATGGTCGTCATTGTTATAATCATGGTCCTGGTTGTTATGGTCGTGGTTGTTATAATCTTAGTCGTGGTTGTTATAGAAATCATGGGTCAGAGTGGGTGATATAATCATGGTCGTGGTTGTTATACTCCATGGTCGTGGTTGTTATAATCATGGTCGTGGATTTTGTTATAATCATGAGGAGATTAGGTAGTTGTTATAATCATGGTCCTTGGTTATGATCATAGTCAATGGTTGTAATAATCATGAAGATTAAGTAGTTTATTATAATCCATGGCGTGGTTGTTATAATCAGGGTCCTTGTTGTTATAATCATGGTCATAATTGTTATAATCATGGTCATGGTTACATTATAATCATAGTCGTGATTGTCTTAATCATAGCCGTGGTTGTTATAATCATAGTCGTGGTGGTAACAATCATAGTCGTAGTTTGTTATAATCATTGTCGTGGCTGTTATCATCATGGTCGTGGACGTTATCATCATGGTCCTCGTTGTTATAATCATGGTCGTGGTTGTTATAATCATGGTTGTGGTTGATATAATCATGGTCGTTGTTGTTATAATCATGGTCGTGGTTGTTATGGTCGTGGTTGTTATAATCATAGGCGTGGTTGTTATAATCACGGTCGTGGTTCATGGTCGTGGTTGTTATAATCATAGTCGTGGTTCATGATCGTGGTTGTTATAATCATAGTCGTGGTTGTTATAATCATAGTCGTGGTGGTTATAATCTTAGTCGTCGTTGTTTTAATCATGGTCGTGTTTGTTATAATCATGGTCGTGGTTGTTATAATCATGGTCGTGATTGTTATAATCATGGTTGTGGTTGTTATATTTATGGTTGTGTTTGTTATAATCATAGTCGTGGTTGTTATAATCATGGTCGTGGTTGTTATAATCATAGTCGTGTTTGTTATAATCATGGTCGTGGTTGTTATAATCATGGTCGAGGTTGTTATATTTATGGTTGTGGTTGTTATATTCATAGTCGTTGTTGTTATAATTATAGTTGTGGTTGCTATAATCATGGTCGTGGTTGTTATAATCGTGGTAGTGGTTGTTATAATCATGGTCGTGGTTGTTATAATCATTGTCGTGGTTGTTATAATCATGGTCGTGGTTGTTATAATGATAGTCGTGTTTGTTATTATCATGGTCGTGGTTGTTATAATCATGGTCGTGATTGTTATAATCATGGTCATGGTTGATATAATCATGGTCGTGGTTGTTATAATCGTAGTCGTGTTTGTTATAATCATGGTCCTGGTTGTTATAATTATGGTCGTGGTTGTTATAATCTTGATCGTGGTTGTTATAATCATGGTCGTGGATGTTATAATCATAGTCGTGATTGTTATAATCATAGTCGTGGTTGTTAGATTCATAGTCGTGGTTGTTATAATCATAATCGTGGTTGTTATAATCATATTCGTGGTTGGAATATTCATGAGCGTGGTTGTGATAATCATAGTCGTGGTTGTTATAATCATGGTCGTCGTTGTTTTATTCATGGTCCTGGTTGTTATGGTCGTGGTTGTTATAATCATAGTCGTGGTTGTTATAATCATGGTCGTAGGTGATATAATCTTGGTCGTGGGTGATATAATCATGGTCGTGGGTGATATAATCATGGTCGTGGTTGTTATACTCATTATTGTGGTTGTTATAATCATGGTCGTGGTTGTTATAATCATGGTGGTGGTTGTTATAATCATGGTGGTGGTTATAATCATGATCGTGGTTGTTATAATCATGGTCGTGGTTGTTATAATCATGGTCGTGGTTGTTATAATCATGAATTAAGTAGTTTGTTATAATCATAGTCGTGATTGTTTTAATCATAGTCGTGGTTGGTATATTCACAGTAGTGGTTGTTATAATCATAATCGTTGTTGTTATAATCATATTCGAGGTTGGAATATTCATGAACGTGGTTGTTATAATCATAGTCGTGGTTGTTATAATCATGGTCGCCGTTGTTTTAATCATGGTCCTGGTTGTTATGGTCGTGGTTGTTATAATTATAGTCGTGGTTGTTATAATCATGGTCGTGGGTGATATAATCATGGTCGTGGGTGATATAATCATGGTCGTGGGTGATATAATCATGGTCGTGGTTGTTATTATCATAGTCGTGGTTGTTATAATCATGGTCGTGGTTGTTATACTCATAGTTGTGTTTGTTATAATCATGGTCCTGGTTGTTATAATTATGGTCGTGGTTGTTATAATCTTGATCGTGGTTGTTATAATCATGGTCGTGGATGTTATAATCATAGTCGTGATTGTTATAATCATAGTCGTGGTTGTTAGATTCATAGTCGTGGTTGTTATAATCATAATCGTGGTTGTTATAATCATATTCGTGGTTGGAATATTCATGAGCGTGGTTGTGATAATCATAGTCGTGGTTGTTATAATCATGGTCGTCGTTGTTTTATTCATGGTCCTGGTTGTTATGGTCGTGGTTGTTATAATCATAGTCGT
>NW_024731433.1:0-2697 GCF_018991925.1 Homarus americanus | reverse complement strand
TGGCGAAACCCCTGGGAATTTGCCGCCACACTAGTGGCGGTGTAGAACCACGTGTTACCTCCACAATACCAGCAGTGTGGCGGCCTACATCCACGTGTTACCTTCACAATGCCAGCAGTGTGATGGCCTACAGGCACGTGCTATCTCCATATGGCGCACAACCATGTGTTACCTCCACAATACCAGTAGTGTCGGCGGCCTACAACCAGGTGTTACATCCCCAGTACCAGCACTGTGGTGGCCTACATCCACGTGTTATCTCCACAATAACACCAGTGTGGCGGCCTACATTCACAAGTTACCTGCACAATACCAGCACTTTTGCGGCCTTCAACCACGTGTTTCCTTCATAATACTAGCAGTGTGGTGGCCTACTGTACAACCAAGTGTTACCTCCACAATACCATGACACCATAAAAATAGAATATTTTTAAAATTTTATTATGATTATACCGTGATTATTATTTTTCACATTATGATTAGAATATGATAATTATATAATCATTTCTTTGGTTTATTGGGATATTTGCACTGTACCATCCATTAGGCTAACTAACCCTGACAAAGTGTAAATCCACTTAAATTCAGAATATAGATGTGACAGTGTCCTGAACTATTACTGCTATCATCACTAACATTAGATGCTTAAGAAAAATGGGAAAGGTGAAAATAAACTTGTATGCCAATATTAAAAAAAAGTACTTTGAGATTTTTATGCTCAAGAATGAGAGGAGTCTGAGGATTGACATAGCGTCTCAGTTTACAGGCACTAGAATATGGTCAAAGGTACTACAGTATATGTATCTCTCTCTCTCTCTCTCTCTCTCTCTCTCTCTCTATATATATATATATATATATATATATATATATATATATATATATATATACAATATATATATATATATATATATATATATATATATATATATATATTTATATATATATATATATATATATATATATATATATATATATATATATATATATATATATATACAAATATATATAAAGAAGTATGTCTATGTGTTTGTTTGTTTGTGTGTCCGCACGAGAATCTCGGAAAGTACTTTACCGATCTGTAGATGGATGTCGTTATATGTAGTGATGATGATGGATGGTGTTATATGTAATGATGATGTATGTCGTTATATGTAGTGATGATGGGTGGTGTTATATGTAGTGATGATGATGGATGGTGTTATATGTAGTGATGATGATGGATGATGTTATATGTAGTGATGATGGATGTCGTTATATGTAGTGATGATGGGTGGTGTTATATGTAGTGATGATGGATGGTGTTATATGTAGTGATGATGGATGGTGTTATATGTAGTGATGATGGATGGTGTTATATGTAATGATGATGGATGGTGTTATATGTAGTGATGATGGATGGTGTTATATGTAGTGATGCTGGATGGTGTTATATTTAGTGATGATGGATGGTGTTATATTTAGTGATGATGGATGGTGTTATATGTAATGATGATGGATGGTGTTATATGTAGTGATGATGGATGGTGTTATATGTAGTGATGATGGATGGTGTTATATGTAGTGATGATGGATGGTGTTATATGTAGTGATGATGGATGGCGTTATATGTAGTGATGACAGGTAAGTTATATTATGTAGTAATGATGGATGGTGTTATATGTAGTGATGATGGATGGTGTTATATGTAGTGATGATGGGTGGTGTTATATTATGTAGTAATGATGGATGGTGTTATATGCAGTGATAATGGGTGGTGTTATATGTAGTGATGATGTATGGTGTTATATGTAGTGATGATGGATGGTGTTATATGTAGTGATGATGGATGATGTTATATGTAGTGATGATGGGTGGTGTTATATTATGTAGTGATGATGGATGGTGTTATATGTAGTGATGATGGATGGTGTTATATGTGGAACTCGCTGCATCTGTTCCTTCCATTTCCTGAAAGCTACTAACTGTTGTTAATTGTACTTATTATATTGTGTGTTCTTAGTTACTTAGGTTAATTGTATGTTATGTATGTAATTTATATGCATCATTGTCTTACTCTGTTAAAGTCAACTCAAGAGTAATATTAATTAATTATATAAAATATCCAGCAAATGTCTGAATCCGCGTGATTATGGGGCGCTCTCAGCTGCGTACTTCCCCAGTAGCGAAAATCCGTGTAGGTTAAATGATGTCTATTCGTTCTAGCCTTGACCTTTGTCTAGTGCTTTATCAAGTCTTCTGCAATGCCTAGGGGTATCAGGTATTAGTGACCGTTTAGTTAGGCCTAGAGAAGGATCTGGTGGTAAAATTATCTCCTGTTTGGTAGGGATAATCATTTTGTATTGATTGTTGTATATATATATTTCGTATGTCTTGTGTAATATAGTAATGTTAAGTAATATTTGTTTGGTCTAACTCCTGTACAGTAGTTTCGCCCTTCCGGCATCACTCTTATTTTAATATACAATTACTTATTCCTTAAATTCATGTTTGCTAATCATTACTCCTTTAAAACATAAATTGAATTAATTATTTATCTTCCCTTTTGTAATTCACTTATTTCAACTGTTCTTACTTTCAAGTACATTTAGTTGAGTAGGTATTTGGAATAGTGTGCCGTGTTCCCCAATTTGTACCTTTATTTGTTAATAGCAGGGTGGATTCACTCCCCAAGTATAAGACATGTGGGATCGCGACAAG
>NW_024731432.1:0-14054 GCF_018991925.1 Homarus americanus | reverse complement strand
GAAGATTGGGAGGAAGCTGGTCTGGATTGTTTGTGACCTCCACACCAACGAGTTGCCACTCAGACATCTGATCCAGGAGCTGGATGGCGAGATTCTTTCAAACAACAGATGGTCTGGTCCTCTTTGCAAGATGCTGGACTCTGCCACTGAGTTAGAAATAAATCCGAGCTTTGAAAAAATCACAGTTGGCCCTCCACTCGTTGAGCTTGCACATACTGTCATTGACGACCTGAGTACTGACCAGTACTATGGTTACATAATTTGCAGTGCCATCAAAACTGGGGGTCATGCCTGATAGACTTGTTTACCTGCAGATAGGTCCAGTCTCACATTCTAGGTGGCCTGCTGTACCCACTCTCAGGTTCCAGAATTTGGGTCGCTCATCATAAACTGAAGGGAACCAGCTTCACAACCTGAGACTTATTGTCCAATCTTATCGTGAGTGTTCACTTGCCAAATTGGTTCACCAAGGCTGGAGCCACTGCTCTCGAAGGTCTGAGGCATGTTCTCTTCCAGCTTGAGCTCCTGGAGGAGTCAGCCATGAAGGTTGTTCAGATTGTGAGCAGACTGTGAGGAGATCTTCCTGGTATGCTCATCCTGATGCGTTCTGCAGACAATGCTCTGCAGTAAGGATGAGGAGGAGAGAAGAGTGGCAGTCAAAAAGATCTTGGATATGAGACTTATGAGAGGATCTGGGCATGACGAATCAGTTGGTGACGATTCCTTCAGGGTCAGGAAGACTCCTGAAGTCAATCTAGGTGCCAAGACCCTCACTGATCTCAGATCTGGATAACATCCAGGCTGGCAGTGAGCCCCCTCTTACCTGCAGCCTCACCAATGTTCAAGTCAGAGCTTTCCTGGACAACCCCATGCATGTCCCTGCCTGGCCCTCACACACCCAGAGTATAGAGCGTTGTGTACAGCAAGTGAGCGAGGCCAGCAGTCACGTGTACAGCCAGGAGAGGAGGGAAGGCTACATCCGAGCTCAGGTGGTCAGCAGGGAGGTGATGAGTAGAAACAGAAGCAAGAAAGACATGTTCTCTATGGTGTGCAGCAACACCGGGTCATAGTAGTAAAACCAGTTTTTGTATTTGATGATTTTGTTTTCTAAAGGAATATTAAATTTAATAAATGTGTCAAGATCATTCGTTTCACTATTCTGGATCATTTTCATCCTAATAAATTAACCTGATACATTTACTTTACTTTAAATGTTTGGTCAGTGGTGAAGTTGGTAAAAGGGTGAATACTGAAATTACAAGATTTCAAGTTAAAATTTACCTAGCAAAAAAATGAAAATCCAAATCTGAAGATATCACATGATTCTACATAGAATTTACATCATTATCACCATGGGCCGATTTTTCAAACCAAAAAAAAATTCTGCATATTAATACAATTTAATGTGAGCACGAGACCCAACATCATTGACAGTACTGGGAACCAGAGCTGAAAAAAACCCTTGGTGATATGTAGAAGCACAGATTATGAGTGGTGGTGGGTGGTGGTGGTGGTGTGGTGGTGGTAGTAGGTAGGCAGGTGGTGGTAGTAGTGGTGGTGGTGGTAGTAGTAGCGATGGTGGTAGTGGTGGTGGTAGTAGGTGGTGGTGGTAGTGGGTGGTGGTGGTAGTAGCAGTAGTAGTAGTAGTGGTGGTGGTGGTGGTGGTAGTGGTGGTAGTGGTGGTAGTGGTGGTGGTAGTAGTAGTAGTGGTGGTGGTGGTGGTGGTAGTGGTGATGGTGGTAGTGGTGGTGGTAGTAGTAGTGGTGGTGGTGTTAAGTATTATTAGACGTTATGAGTAATGGTCATCGTGGTAGTAGTATTATGAATAGTGGTTGTGGTACTGTTATAAATGGTGGTAGTAGTGTTATGAGTGTTAGTGGTTATAGTGAAGATTTATTTCCTTTCTACGACACACACACACAGGCTACATAAACTTAGTATTCATAGTGATATTACTAGAATGATAAGTCACTTCCCCAAGTTCTGATGAGAGTCGCGTAAGATCAAAGGAGAGGACTGGAAGTGAGAGATGGTGTGTGTGTGTGTGTGTGTGTGTGTGTGTGTGTGTGTGTGTGTGTGTGTGTTGTGAAAGGAGTCCTGAGGCATCCTGTGAGAGAGTTAGCTTAGGTAGTGGATGTGAGGGAGAGAGAGAGAGAGGTGTCCATGGAGGTGAGTGGCCGTAAATGTGGGACTCTGTGGAAAGGAATAAAGGAAGGAGGAAGGATATTGACGTGTGAATTGAGGTTGACAGGAGATTGGACAGGTCAGGTCACATCCCACTTCCACAATGGGACCAAAACTCCATTCATATTTTGTCTATCTCTTGTAAACACATCATCAAGTTTATGGAATCCAAGGCTTAAAAAAAATAATGATAATAGCGTAACCACTTTACTGAACTGTGTGATGGAAACGTGCAGCCACATCATATTATATACGGTAAAGCTTTTAAATTCTGTTCCCTTTATATGATAGCGGGTATTATCACTCACTGACGTTTAACATGAAAACTGACAGCCTTCCCCTCCCTGCCTGCCTGGTACCCTCCCTCCCTGGTATATTCACACTTCTCTCTCCCTCTTCTATGACACGCCCCTTCTCCCCCCCCCCACTAACTCTGTCTCTCCCTTCCTACCATTTTATCCCTATATTTGATGTATAGAGAAACCGGATTTTCAGATTTGTTCTCATATTTTGTCTGGTCACATTCCCTCTCTCCCTACCTCCTGGCACTCACACTCCCCCTCCACTCCTCCTCTCTCTCCCTCCCACCTGGCACTCACACTCCCCCTCCACTCCTCCTCTCTCTCCCTCCCTCCTGGCACTCACACACTCCTCCAACCTCGTTTTGGCACCCTCACACCTTCCCCCTCCTCCTTCTGCCACTCATAATTCTCTCTCTTCGTTCTGGCACTCTCACACTCCCTCCTCCTCCTCCTCCTCTCCTTCCTTCCTTCCTTCCTTCCCTCCTTCTGACCACATTCTCTCTCTCTTTGTACCCCCTTCAAAGGCATCCTGCACACACACACTCAAGAGGAAGGTGTCCAAGAGAGAGGGGAGATGAGAGGGTGTTCAAGACAGAGGGGAAAAGGGGAGAGAATGTTCAAGAGAAAAGGTAGAGGGGAGAGGGCGGTCAAGTGAGAGGGCGGTCAAGTGAGAAGGCAGAGGGCTGTTGGTAAGGTCAGAGGGAAGCTAATTTTAATATACTGTAGAAATATGAATGGAATCCAATAATTATTTGCGTTCGAGGTCATAATGGGAAACAAGGGAGCTTAATACACATACACACACACACACACACACACACACACACACACACACACACACACACCTCCACAGCTTCGCCACACAATAACTAAATGTGAAGGAAAATTTTATGCTCTAATACTTTACGAAAATCTGGTAAAATTAGTATTAGAAATGTATGTATTCAGTGAAGGGTGACCAACCAAATGAATGTAAATTTGTTCAATAATTGTAGTGCCTTGTGTTGTGTTGCGATACTTTGTTTTGTGTCGTTTCATTGCTTTGTATTGCGTTGCGTTGTGCTGCCTTGCAATGCGCTGTGTTGTGTTACTTAGTGCATATTGATAGAGGTAAAATACTATTTACTGTACCGTTATTTTCTTACTTGCTCCGGAATAGTGAACACCTTGGATATCTTTATTATAATTGACATTATCGGCACGTTAAGTTGTATTGTTTATTCAGTAATAGTTAAAAGGAATAATAGTGAAGATAATTTAATGTGCTGTAAAAATTTCGCCAAATGCGTAGAGTGAGGCAGCCATCTCCTCCTCCCGGTCACACAATCATTTAATATTTATGTCACTCAACTTTGGCCTAACTTGTCCACACTCTCTCTATCTTAGTCTAACCTTCTCTGATATGTTACCCACCTCCCCAACACACTCTGATGTGCTCTGCTCCTCCCCAACACACACTGATGTGCTCTGCTCCTCCCCAACACACTCTGATGTGATCTGCTCCTCCCCAACACGCACTGATGTGCTCTGCTCCTCCCCAACACACTCTGATGTGATCTGCTCCTCCCCAACACACTCTGATGTGCTCTGTTCCACCCCCAACACATTCTGGTGTGCTCTGCTCCTCCCCAACACACTCTGGATGATCTGCCTCCCCAACACACACTTGATGTGCTCCTGCCTCCCCAACACACTCTGATGTGCTCTGCTCCTCCCCAACACACACTGATGTGCTCTGCTCCTCCCCAACACACACTGATGTGCTCTGCTCCTCCCCAACACACTCTGATGTGCTCTGCTCCTCCCCAACACACTCTGATGTGATCTGCTCCTCCCCAACACACTCTGATGTGATCTGCTCCTCCCCAACACACTCTGATGTGCTCTGCTCCTCCCCAACACACTGATGTGCTCTGCTCCCAACACACACTGATGTGATCTGCTCCTCCCCAACACACACTGATGTGCTCTGCTCCTCCCCAACACACACACTGATGTGCTCTGCTCCTCCCCAACACACTCTGATGTGATCTGCTCCTCCCCAACACACACTGATGTGCTCTGCTCCTCTCCAACACACTCTGATGTGATCTCCTCCCCAACACACTCTGATGTGCTCTGCTCCACCCCCAACACATTCTGGTGTGCTCTGCTCCTCCCCAACACACTCTGATGTGCTCTGCTCCTCCCCAACACACTCTGATGTGCTATGGTTTGCTCTGATCAGTAGCCCCACAACAGTGTTTCAGAATACAACCCGAAACAGACGATGATGCTGATTGTGAGTCATGGAAAAGGATGACAAAATAACAAAAGAATTAGTCTCTATTTTTAACTTGGGTTCATAACAACTGGGGAGGTCCTCGCCCTTCGCCCCTCAACACTGAACACTCACCCCTTACACTTTACTCCTCACCCCTCACACTTTACCCCTCACCCCCCCCCCTGTCATCATGCCATAGATGAGCGTGAGTGTTAGGTAAGGGCACGAAACGTGGCATGTTCTACACACACACACACACACACACACACACACACAGGTAAAGTAGCGAAGAGGAACAGGTGTTGAGTCATATCTTAATTGAGACTCGTGCGAGGATCATCACCAGGTGAGGTAACACTCAAGCACCACCACACATAACACTGCACTGACTCACCCTTGATCTGTGGAGGACGGAGTGGAACTAAGTGGTAGAGATAGAGTAGAAGGAAATAAGTGGTAGGATGAAAGAGGAAGGAAGTAAGTGTCTAGGATCAATGAGGAGGGAAGTAAGTGTCTAGGATCAATGAGGAGGGAAGAAAGTGGTAGGATGAAAGAGGAGGGAAGTAAGTGTCTAGGATCAATGAGGAGGGAAGTAAGTGTCTAGGATCAATGAGGAGGGAAGAAAGTGGGAGGATGAAAGAGGAAGGAAGTAAGTGCTAGGATGGAAGAGGAGGGAAGTAAGTGGTAGGATGAAAGAGGAGGGAAGTAAGTGTCTAGGACCAATGAGGAGGGAAGTAAGTGTCTAGGATCAATGAGGAGGGAAGAAAGTGGTAGGATGAAAGAGGAAGGAAGTAAGTGTCTAGAATGGAAGAGGAGGGAAGTAAGTGGTAGGATGAAAGAGGAAGGAAGTAAGTGCTAGGATGAAAGAGGAGGGAAGTAAGTGGTAGGATGGAAGAGGAGGGAAGTAAGTGGTAGGATGGAAGAGGAAAGAAGACGAAAGATAATTGGATTGAATGGGATAATGGCAGGAAAAGTGGGGTGAGGAGAAGGAAATTGAGAGAGAGAGGAAAGGGAAGGGAGAGATAAGGTAACAAGATGGACACTGGAATGATTAAGGAGGGAAGGAGGGGTTAGGGTAATGGAGGGAAGGAGGGGTTAGGGTGATGGAGGTGAGGAGAGGTTAGGGTGATGGAGGTGAGGAGAGGTTAGGGTGATGGAAGTGAGGAGAGGTTAGGGTGATGGAGGTGAGGAGAGGTTAGGGTGATGGAGGTGAGGAGAGGTTAGGGTGATGGAGGTGAGGAGAGGTTAGGGTGATGGAGGTGAGGAGATGTTAGGGTGATGGAGGTAAGGAGAGGTTAGGGTGATGGAGGTGAGGAGAGGTTAGGGTGATGGAGGTGAGGAGAGGTTAGGGTGATGGAGGTGAGGAGAGGTTAGGGTAGTGGAGGTGAGGAGAGGTTAGGGTAATGGAGGTGAGGAGAGGTTAGGGTGATGGAGGTGAGGAGAGGTTAGGGTGATGGAGGTGAGGAGAGGTTAGGGTGATGGAGGTGAGGAGAGGTTAGGGTGGTGGAGGTGAGGAGAGGGTTAGGGTGATGGGTGAGGTAAGGGTGAGGTGGTGAGGAGAGAGTTAGGTGATGGAGGTGAGGAGAGGTTAGGGTGATGGAGGTGAGGAGAGGTTAGGGTGATGGAGGTGAGGAGAGGTTAGGGTGATGGAGGTAAGGAGAGGTTAGGGTGATGGAGGTGAGGAGAGGTTAGGGTGATGGTAGAGAGGAAAATAGAGAAGGAAAAACAGAAGAATTGTTTTGTTAAGTACTTGCAACATTTTGATCAACAACATTGTCGGCATTGCAGTAATAATAATGATAGGCTAATAACAGTAGCTATAATAATAGTAATAATAATAATAATAGTAATAGTAATAGTACTACTACTAATAATAATAATAATAAGTATTCACGTTGCAACTACTAACATACACATTTAGTTGACCACATAGTTACATATATAAAATAAACCGGCATCCCCCCTACTACTACCACGACCCCTTAGCGAGAGTAATAAAACACGTCATAATAGTTCCAATGTTTATGGTCTTGTGTAAATATTAAGACCGACTCATTGGTTCCTAAAGACCTGAAATACATTAAAACAAAAACCAAGGAAGATATTAAGTAGTGGTGAACGATGACGTCAGTAAACACGAAGGCTTGATGGATGACTAGACTTTAAGAGGATGAAAGTGTCCGGGGCTAAGGTAAAAACTGTCAGGGTATATGATGGACCGCTCACTATCACGGCCCCGTCTCTCCTCTCACCATGCAAATGATGCTTGAGTTTGTTCTAAGGTGGTTGTCTGGAGGCTGGTGAGGGAGGAAGAGGCTGTCACAACAACACTCACTTAGGGAGTTGTGTGACCCGGTGTTAAAGGAAGGACTCAAGAAAATCAGACAATTATCCATTCAGCTGCATTAGCGAAACACCTCCCTGGAATTGGATCTTATTACCAAGTCTTTAATTACTGGTGGGAGACAGAGGCAAGATAAATAATTGTATGAAGACTTGCCCAGACGCCCCCCCCCACCCCCCTCCCCACCATGATCGGATGAGATGTGAATATGTTGACTCTTATACATACAATAAAACAACTCTGAATACCGGACTCCCTGGTACAGGATACTGGAACAAGATATTCGTTTTTGTTCGGTATTTAATTTATTGGTTGTATCGGACCACTACAGTACGGTTAAGGGGATATTTTTATTCAGTATAATCCATAATTTAACACATGAGACTGAAGCCTCTAATTGTTTAACAGTGTAAAGAATCTGTCCTTTGATCAAGAGAGTCTATGTGTGTGTATTTGTTGACATTACTCGCAGTCTATCAAACACCTCGCTGCTGTTAACATTGTCTGATCATAGTAGAATGTATCAGGTCTTTCTCGCCACATGTTACAGTAGTACAGTACTATAACAGTGTAGGTGAGGTCTGTTTTTACTGTACAGCTTTATATTGGTATGTTGCTTAATGATCGGTAATTTTTTATTTTATTATGTATTACTGCGATAGATAGAATTTTGCCTTGATTTTCATTTTATTGTTAGAATATTTATAAGGTTCCTACAATTCACATCACCTGAGGCGGCTGATGTATACATTACAGTTCACCTCTTAGAGCTGCTATAACACACACACACACACTCCCTCAAGCTCTCGGACTAAACAGCACATGATCTCAACACTGATGTATCATGCAATTTGCCTGCACCTGAAACTCAATACCGTTGTCTATTCACCCAGATTTAACATTCAGTTGCAATATACACATTCTACCTCGATTTATGCTAATGTAGAACACCAAGGCAGCGTGTTGCATTTGTATTGAATGGTTCCCTGGTCCCAGTTTACTTTGTTTCATGCAAGATATCTCTTAATGATGACATTTGTAGTGAACAGCAGCCTGACCTATGTTTATTTTTGCATTTATGTTTCGTGCAGCTCAGACCTCAGTGTTGACGTTGTAAGAACATCTACTTGGACACAGTTTATACCTCTTCATGCAGCTTAACTCTTCATGATAAAATGTGTAATAACAGCTGCCTCGCCCAACTTTATACTTCTTAATGATCTTAACTCTCAATGTTTACAGTTGTAATGGACAGTTGACTGGCCTAAGTTTATATTGCTTTACAAAACTTAAATCTAAAAGCGAAGACGTTCATTACTGTTGCTTTTGCAGTATTGTAATTTTTTTAATGTAGTTTTGTTCTGCTCTTAATTTGGCGATCATTTTTTGTTGTAAATAACCCTAAAAAAATCCCCACATAAACTTTACTGAAATTCATAAAATATTATACAAGTTAATACAGTTTTTATTTATGAATCTTCCTGTATTTATGCATCAATGATAAAGTTATGCTGAAGATGACATGGGTCCTGGTTATAGACTTGCAGTACGAGAGAACTTTTTTGATAGTCGGGTTGTTCTAAAGCACACACACACACACACACACACTGACTGTTGTACAATAAACATGGTGTCTTCATTACCATCTTGAGGACACATTCCTCCTGGGAGTAAAACAAACGCCAGCAGACAAGACAAAGAGAACTTCATAATCGTCAAGAGAGTGAAGTGCACTAGTGACAAATACTTCACCCAACTGAGTATATTTGGGGCTAGTGAAGGTGAAGTGTAGCAGGCGTCAACCACTCTAGGTGGGCTGAGCTCTAGAGTGCACGGTGCCTCATGGTGAAACACACACTAGACTCTAGACTAGAGTAACTTGCACCTAGACACCGGACGTGACGTGACTCAGACGTGAGTCGTGCAATATGGAAGCTTAATTCATACTTTCTGTATTTTCCTTTTCTAAGTAATCCTTCATAATGCCGCCAGTTTCAATATCCATTAAAATAATAAATCATCATTTTTTTCCTCATTCACTAGCATTATGTACATTATACTTAAATCAAATTTTAATGCTCAGAAATGAGAATAATGAGTTCTGGATTTTTCATTACAGTTCATTTTACCGTCAGGTGAGATGCACTCTACTATGGTGAAAAACACTCTAGAGTGCATCTCACCTGGTGGTAAAAGGCACTCTAGAGGTGCAAATTACTCTAGTGTGTGTTTCACCATGAGCCACCGTGCACTCTAGAGCCCAGCCCACCTAGAGTGGCTGACGCCTGCTACACCGGCCTCCACTGAGACAACCCTCCTCACTCGCTAAGCTCTGTTCTCAAAGGTTTTACAAGGCGGAAAATTCCCACAGTCAGTCTGTGTCTCCCTCGAGAACAATGCTTTAGTTTCGCACCAACGTCATATGTATATTTTACACACGTATTTTGCATGGTGGTGGCTAAGATGTAGTCAACATGACATTTGAGGATATCTCTTATGTATGTGCACGGTCTTGTGTCGTGCTGGAGAACGTGTACCACCGGGAAGCTCAGCTGCCGCGGTAATGTGTGAACAAGCACATGGGCGGCGCCTCACTATGAGTGAGTGATGGTCTAGTGTTTACTTCCACACTGTGAGTGTCCCACAACTTTGAGTGTTAACTGACTTTTACTATAATACTAAAGTTGATGCATAATTAATGTGTGATGTACGATGAATATAATGACATCACCTTAATTCTTGATTCAATTATGCGAGTTTGTGTACCCAACTTTATCAAGATTCGGGATCATCACAAAAGCATATCACCCTGTTTTACGTACACACACACACACACAAGAAAATGCAAATAGAATGCAACTTCATACAACATGCTCCATTTACTTTTTCCTGACGTCGTTCTGTCAACACTCGATAACACCTGTTCATGACAGAGCGACCCCTGAACACCGCCATTTACATGTGCAACCCCGTGTTAGGTTAGGTTGTCTGGTGTTGTTCAGTGTGTCTAGAGTTGGTGGCAGTATTTAATGAATTATACATGTACTGCTTCACATCTTGGAGAATTATACAACTACTGCGTCACATCTTGGAGAATTATACATGTACTGCGTCACATCTTGGAGGATTATTATGACGGCGTTACATAAGAGAAGCATTTTAGGAACATCCGACCAGAAGTTTGATTTATTTATTTACCTCATGGGCAAAACAACATAGGCGTGGCTTATGATGTTAAATATTTAAGGCAATTATATACATTAAGGTAGACTACAGGTAGGAAATATATATTGAAGGATGATGACTTATATTGTGTGAGAGAGACTGTATCCACCTTGTCTCACCTGCACACACACCGTATTATTGTGTGGGAGAAGGAGAGGGAGGGAGGGAGAAGGAGAGGGAGGGAGAAGGAGGGAGAGAGAGGGAGAAGGAGAGGGAGGGAGAAGGAGGTCCTTTATTTGTATTTAATGACGTTGTTGGAGGGGGATGGGAGAGTGCCAGGCGGAACACCCTGACTTACTGACTCAAATACTGTAGTTGTGACAGAGAAGAAAGACCAGATAATTAAGAGAAAGAAGAAGGGAATAAGCAAGAATACAATTATTCTCATAAATATTACATACAATACCACTTTCTGCCTCATAAGATATGTTGATCAAGTGATCATTTGTGGTCAAGTTTTCCAGTTACCTGAGATAATCTGAGTTGATCATCATTTGTAGCTTTCTTTTCATCCTTTCTATGTTGCCTGCATCTTTACTTTCTCTTAGTTCCCCTCTCAGGTCCTTTGCTTTCTTTCCGGTTTTCTTTGCAGATTTTTGTGATGCTACTCAGCGGTTTTCCACGCCCTTGAGCTCGCTCTCTCTCTCCCTCTCTCTCTCTCTCTCGCTCTCCAGGTCCTTTACAGTTCTTCCACAAAACCTCTCAGAAAAATATCGTCGTTTCCTGAATTGTATATTGTATAGGTTTCAGGTACCGAGGGTGAGAGTTGAACAACACACACACACACACACACACACACACACACACGTACCATTATTTCCACATATTTTCCTTGTATGAATAATAGCAATAAGAAAATAAAGGCTCCTCGGCTAGTGGGTAGAGGATCTCGTTTTTCTTGTGGTTCTGTTTATATTTTTTCACGAAACGACTTCCTGAGCCGAGGCTTCCTAGGCGGGGATATGGAAGAATCTTGTGTATTGAGCGAGGAAGTGTATTGTGTGTCTTGGTGAGGGGTATTTCCTCGTGTGGGTTAAAGTATATGTGTTTGGGTGTATGAATGTATAGTGTGTGTATAAATGTAGAATGTGGACATTGAATAGTGTATAATTGTATAGATATGTAATGTGTAAATAGGTTTGAGTGTGTATGAATGTATAGATATGTAATGTGTAAATAGGTTTGAGTGTGTATGAATGTATAGATATGTAATGTGTAAATAGGTTTGAGTGTGTATGAATGTATAGATATGTAATGTGTAAATAGGTTTGAGTGTGTATGAATGTATAGATATGTAATGTGTAAATAGGTTTGAGTGTGTATGAATGTATAGATATGTAATGTGTATATATGTTTGAGTGTGTATGAATGTATAGATATGTAATGTGTATGTATGTTTGAGTGTGTATGAATGTATAGATATGTAATGTGTATGTATGTTTATGACCAAGAGAGTTTATAGAAGCATTATCGTGTATATCCAGGATAAGAAAGATGACTAATATGCATAATTCTGTAACAAGAGATAGGTTTATACCTTACATTTAAACAGGTGATGACTTATATGTAATAGCTCTCTCGCTTTTGTTGAGGTTTGCAGTGTGTGTTGGAAGCCTGTATGAGTTCAATTATCCTCAAGCCAGACAGGTTGATCCAAGGAGGCGATTCAGGTTTATTTATAGAGATACAGAATAAAAAAAAATCCTATATGAAGTTTCTTTAAGGATTCTTTCTTTAAGGGCATTAGCCCACCCGGGCACGGGTCATTTTTAATGACCCACATCAAGGCCCGGGGGGCGAAAATATAATAAAACAATAATAATAATAATAATAATAATTATGCCAATGATGATGATAATGGTAATAATAATAATAATAGTAATAAAATTAATATAAATATATTTAATAAATAACAAATATAATAAAAGAAAATAATAATAATAATAATAATAATAATAAAATTAATAACAATATTTAAAAAAAAATTATAATAAAAGAAAATACACATACAGTAATAATAAAAGTCTATAAAAATTATAAAAAAAAAAAATAATAATAATAATAATAATACCCCCTATAATAATAAAGAGCCATGAATAAATTCAAAAACAAAAAAAATACAATATCAATAGTGAGAAATGATATATGTATGTTGTGTTGTTAATAGTAAGAGTAACAATTAAGACCCTGCAATTGTGTGTAAATGAGGCAGAAAGTCAGATCAGCAACCTGGGACTTGGTCACAATTTTTGTGATGCCATATGGCAGCAGGGTCTACCATTAGACAACACATTATGCTTCCAATATCTTCCCAGATGGTAGTACCTCCCTGTTTGTGAAATGGTTTAATCAAGAGTAAATAGATCTGTGGTAAAGTTGCAGGTAGGGTGTGAATAAAGCTTAGAATGGATCTTATAGGAAATAGAGTTCAGAATACCAAGTCTCTGGTAGACAAGGAGGTGAGGGTTTGGGTGGTTCAGTTTGGGACGGCCTGTGTGAGGGAACCAGTGACTCTTATAGTACAACACCTTGGCTGCCACACTGAGTAAGAATCACCAAAACCATCCCATGTGTAATACTCTCAGGTGACCTACAACCATGGTGACTCTTGTCTCAGTATATGTTGACTAGTACTACCTGAAGCCAGACTATATCAGAACATTACTAATGGCGACTTTGAAGTTGATTGGCTTATTATAATGATGACAATAATATTAAGGAACAATAACAAACGAAGAGAGAAATTAGGTATATAAATTATTTCTCTTTAATGTTTGGTTTATGATTTTATGGGTTGAATTTAAGACATAAAACACATTCCTCTCTGCATGGAATAGGTTTATTGCCTCTTACGTCGGTTTATGGCAGATTTATTTACTAATTTAGTGGTTGGCGGCAGCAGTCACGTGACATCATGAAGGTCATCACATCGTAATGTTTTAATACTGTTTGCCGTGTTAATACAGTTCGTCTTAAATCTGTTAGTACGCCAGTGATGTTTACTTAGGGGAATATAATGATAAAAATGTTGTAAAACGGAATTAACTGGAAATACAGTAAGGATTACAACATAAGCGTGGTGTGTGTTTGGTCGCGTGTGTAGGGACCAGTTGATAAAGATCGAGGCAGAAGTTAAATGAGATTCTCACTTAAACTCTGAGTTACTCGAGAGTTCACGACTGCTGCCGAAATTGACCAAGTTAGGATGACCCGAGAGACCAAGGATTAGGGGGTAGGTCTGGTCAGCGTAACGGGGGAGGGGGGGGTGTCGGGGCTCAGGGACTTCTGGGGTCAAAGGGTAACTCGGGTCAAGGTGAGGCTTGGGTAGTTGTGGGAACGGCTGAGGTCATTATCTGAAATGAACCAGAGTGAACAAAGACGGCTTGAGAGAGAGGGTGAGAGAGAGACGTGGTCAAAGAAGTTATTAACCTAGAACGAGTATTTTTTTTTTCTTTACCTCGGCTCTGTCCTTCAGCTCTCACCCTTAGCCCTCATCCTCACCCTTCACCCCGCTCCTCTCACCCTAACTCTCACCCCTCCCTCTCAACTTTTATCCTCGGCCCTCTCCCTCACCCTAACTCTCGCTCCTCCCTCTCAGCCCTCACCTCAGACCTTGGGACAGCTACCTGGGTCAGTAATAGATCTCAGGTAGGATCTGTGTGACGCACCTGGTAAGTCCCCCACCATCATGCTTATGGTTGCTACTGTTACTGCTGTTAATATTGTTACTGTTGCC
>NW_024731431.1:0-7275 GCF_018991925.1 Homarus americanus | reverse complement strand
CCGCACCATCCCCCCACCCTCCCACCCACACCCCACTCCTCCCCCGACCCCACTATGTCACACACATTTCCTACCCATCCACCCACACTTCAGTTCTCATTCTCTACCCCTCCTACCCTCACCCTACCCTCCCCCGACCCCACCCTACTCCCCCCTATCCACCCCGTAACTACATGTGACCTACGCCAGTCTAGCTACACTGTCATTCAAGGATGCACAGTGTTCTTTAAACCTATTACCGCCATTACTGTCAACAGAGACACTTAAGAGGAGAAAAATGTGAGGAACTAGGCACCTTAGAGTGACCTGAAACCTCCTTAAATAGCCTCTATGTCAAGATGAATTAAGGGTGAGTTTAGTGATAGTTCCATCCTTCTACGATATCGAGTACAAAATGGTCGTAGACAAAGGACAATGACCTCTATGTCAAAGGGAAATTAAAGGCGAATTTAGTGTTATTTCGATCTTTTGAGTGTAGGTTTAAAATGGCCTTAACCTAGGTAAGAGAAGTAATCCTAAATAACCTCTATATCAGGATGAATTAAAGATCAAATTAGGGTAAAGATTTTCTCAGACCAAGACTCAGGTATGCAGTAGTGACGTAAGCAATACTCAAGAACCAAAGGTCAAATGAACCTATTGTCAAGAGTGAATAGAGGCGCGTCTTCTTTTAGTACCTGGTGTTGTAGTTACCTGAATGACTGACTCGATGAAGATGGGAGTGCTGTTCAGAGAAAGTTGAAGGGAAAGACGGATAAACAGGACACAATGATAAATAGGAGGCAGTAGAGGTGTGATAACGAGACAAGGGAGAATAATGATGGTAGGAAACAATAGAGAAATAGTCTATTGGATCTATTCTTCACTCTTCTTCACCATCATCAGTTTATTCTGCGTGATAAAACTGATTCAGACACAACAACCAATCAGAGAAGCTAATTCAAACACATCAACCAATTAGAGAAGCTAGAACTTATGACGTCACAATGAAGGCGGAATAACCATTCAGAGAAGCTAGCTAGAACTTATGACAACACAATGAGGGTCCAAAAACCAATTAGAGAAGCTAGAAATAATGATGTCACAATGCGGGCACAGTAACCAATCAGAGAAGCTAGCTATAACTTGTGACGACAAAATGAGGGTGAAATAACCAATCAGAGAAGCTAGAACTTATGACGACACAATGAGGGTGGAATAACCAATCAAAGAAGCTAGAACTTATGACGACACAATGAGGGTGGAATAACCAATCAGAGAAGCTAGCTAGAACTTATGACGACACAATGAGGGAGAAGTTTCAATAATGCCATTCACAAAAACAGAAATTAATGGCATATTAATTCTGTAATTATATTTAAGCCTACGATATAAATTCTTAAAACTATATATACGGTAAATAATTCTCTAGATCAGGAGATATAACGAATAATTCCCCCAAAATAACGTTAGTGAAGGTTGTAAGGTAAATAATAATAAAAGAAATGTATTTGTAGTTGATCTCTCTCTCTCTCCTCAGATATTATCTCGACTTGATTATATGTTACAAATTCACTTGTGAGTTTTTCAATGTTTTGTTTTGTATAATATTTACTTATTCTAAGCTAAATGTTAACAAATAAATGACTTAAATAATACGAAAACAAACAAATAAAAGCGGAACTCCACCTAATATATACTGTATGTTACACTAAATAGGGATAATTGGCCATTAGTGATAACTTCTATGTATTTGTCTTTTCTAGAAGCCTTTGACTGGCCATAAACGATCCTGTAGATCATAAATATACATATAAATGAATACCTTCATGCATAATGTAACCTGACCAGACCTAACCTAACTTAACCTAATCTAGCCTAACCTAACCTAACGTAACCTAACGTAATCTAGCCTTGTTGTTGTTGTTGTTGTTGTTCTTCTTCTTCTTCTTTTTCTTCATCTTCTTCTTCTTCTTCTTCTTCTTCTTCTCCTCCTCCTCCTCCTCCTCCTCCTCCTCCTCCTCCTCCTCCTCCTCTGCATTATACCATCATCAACTAAATTAAAATTCAAACGCCTTAACCTTACACACTGTGACCCTGGGTTGGAGAGGGGGGATGGGGGAGGGCGGGGGAAGACTCACCTAAATCACCCAGCAGGCGCTTTGTGACACCCAACAAGTGACCTTTGGGTGGGGGCAGTTTTCTCGCCAGATCTAGACCAGTGGGCAGTGTTAACCCCCAAAGGTCACCGAGGCAGGAGTGACCTTTGGGAAGTTTTGGGATTATAAATAGTGTTGTAGGAGGTGGTGGTGGAGGTGGTAGGTTAGTGAAGTCCTTGGTGGTGGTGGTTTGTTGAAGAGGGTCTGTTTTTTTTATTGTTTTTATGTTTGTTTGATTGTTTTTATGTATGTTTGTTTGTTTTATTGTTTGTTTGTATGTTTTATTGTTTGTTTGTTTTGTTTTATTCTTCGTTTGTTCGTTTTATTGTTTGTTTGATTGTTTGTTTGTTTTATTGTTTGTTGGTATGTTTGTTTGTTTTATTGTTTTTGTTTGTTTTATTGTTTGTTTTTTAGAATGATGTTTTTTGTGGTGTCATTATTGTTTGTGTTGTGTTGTTGCTTGCTTGTTTGTTTGTGATGTGTTGTTTGTTTGTGGTTGGTGTGTGTGTGTGAGAGAGAGAGAGACACAGAGAGAGAGAGAGAGAGAGAGAGAGAGAGAGAGAGTATCAACACAATTTCCATACCATATATTTACCAACAACTTTGTCATAACGTAACAGTGAGCCAGGGACTCTCTCTCTCTCTCTCTCTCTCTCTCTCATGATAAAAAACTGATCGACTTGTACCTGTGGTTCTTGTTTGTGTTTTAATTGTTAATTTAATACAACTTTTTATCTTATTTCTAATTTCTACTGTTGTTGCAGCCACATGTTGTATTGTTGTTTTGTTAATAATAATAATAACAATAATAATAATAATAATAATAATAATAATAATAATAATAATAATAATACGGTAATAATAATAATACGGTAATAATAATAATAAAAATAATGATGATAATAATAATAATTGAGACGATAATTATTAAAATATGGAGGCAGGAGGAGGAAGAGGGAAGGAATGATGATAGTTGAGAAGATGACAATAGTAGTGATAATGCTGGTTGTGGTAGTGATGGTAATATTATACACGTAACAATAATGGTTGCCCTTCGTGTACGAGGATGGCCGGCTCTAGAGCAACCTAGGCGTGAATTTGTTTAAGGTGTTAGAATCTGTCGCCAACACCACAACCACACCCTAAGTTAACGAGTTGTATGACCCAGTTTCAATGAATAGTCCGAGAAGACCGGACAACTCGGCAACTGCACTGGCTAACCATTATTCCAGAATAAGATCCGCAAATCGATTAACATCCAGGTTCCCATTTACTGGTAAATAGAAAGCCAAATGACGTAAAAAAAAAATGCTCATAGTTTCACTCTGTCCGGGAATCGAACAGGGGTCCACTCGCTTGCAAGGCGAGCATGCTGACTATTACACCACAGGTTGCCAAAATCACGTTTAGTAAAAAATTTTTTTTTTTTTTCGTGCTGGTCAAGCCCCGACCAGAGGTTAGCTAGACCCCCGGACAACTCTTTCGGAGCTTGACCAGCACGTGGTATTGGTAATATTATCTCGACTTGATTATATGTTACAAATTCACTTGTGAGTTTTTCAATGTTTTGTTTTGTATAATATTTACTTATTCTAAGCTAAATGTTAACAAATAAATGACTTAAATAATACGAAAACAAACAAATAAAAGCGGAACTCCACCTAATATATACTGTATGTTACACTAAATAGGGATAATTGGCCATTAGTGATAACTTCTATGTATTTATCTTTTCTAGAAGCTTTTGACTGGCCATAAACGATCCTGTAGATCATAAATATACATATAAATGAATACCTTCATGCATAATGTAACCTGACCAGACCGAACCTAACTTAACCTAATCTAGCCTAACGTAACCTAACGTAACCTAACGTAATCTAGCCTTGTTGTTGTTCTTCTTCTTCTTCTTTTTTCTTCTTTTTCTTCTTCTTCTTCTTCTTCTACCACCTCCTCCTCCTCCTCCTCCTCCTCCTCTGCATTATACCATCATCAACTAAATTAAAATTCAAACGCCTTAACCTTACACACTGTGACCCTGGGTTGGAGAGGGGGGATGGGGGAGGGCGGGGGAAGACTCACCTAAATCACCCAGCAGGCGCTTTGTGACACCCAACAAGTGACCTTTGGGTGGGGGCAGTTTTCTCGCCAGATCTAGACCAGTGGGCAGTGTTAACCCCCAAAGGTCCCCGAGGCAGGAGTGACCTTTGGGAAGTTTTGGGACTATAAATAGTGTTGTAGGAGGTGGTGGTGGAGGTGGTAGGTTAGTGAAGTCCTTGGTGGTGGTGGTTTGTTGAAGAGGGTCTGTTTTTTTAATGTTTTTATGTTTGTTTGATTGTTTTTATGTATGTTTGTTTGTTTTATTGTTTGTTTGTATGTTTTATTGTTTGTTTGTTTTGTTTTATTCTTCGTTTGACCGTTTTATTGTTTGTTTGATTGTTTGTTTGTTATATTGTTTGTTGGTATGTTTGTTTGTTTTATTGTTTTTGTTTGTTTTTTGTTTGTTTTTTAGAATGATGTTTTTTGTGTTGTCATTATTGTTTGTGTTGTGTTGTTGCTTGCTTGTTTGTTTGTGATGTGTTGTTTGTTTGTGGTTGGTGTGTGTGTGTGAGAGAGAGAGAGAGAGAGAGACACAGAGAGAGAGAGAGACACACAGAGAGAGAGAGAGAGAGAGAGAGAGAGAGAGAGAGAGAGAGAGAGAGTATCAACACAATTTCCATACCATATATTTACCAACAACTTTGTCATAACGTAACAGTGAGCCAGGGACTCTCTCTCTCTCCCTCTCTCTCCCTCTCTCCCTCTCTCTCTCTCTCTCTTGTGATAAAAAACTGATCGACTTGTACCTGTGGTTCTTGTTTGTGTTTTAATTGTTAATTTAATACAACTTTTTATCTTATTTCTAATTTCTACTGTTGTTCCAGCCACATGTTGTATTGTTAATAATAATAATAATAATAATAATAATAATAATACGGTATTTATAATAATAAAAATAATGATGATAATAATAATAATTGAGACGATAATTATTAAAATATGGAGGCAGGAGGAGGAAGAGGGAAGGAATGATGATAGTTGAGAAGATGACAATAGTAATGATAATGCTGGTTGTGGTAGTGATGGTAATATTATACACGTAACAATAATGGTTGCCCTTCGTGTACGAGGATGGCCGGCTCTAGAGCAACCTAGGCGTGAATTTGTTTAAGGTGTTAGAATCTGTCGCCAACACCACAACCACACCCTAAGTTAACGAGTTGTATGACCCAGTTTCAATGAATAGTTCGAGAAGACCGGACAACTCGGCAACTGCACTGGCTAACCATTATTCCAGAATAAGATCCGCAAATCGATTAACATCCAGGTTCCCATTTACTGGTAAATAGAAAGCTAAATGACGTAAAAAAAATGCTCATAGTTTCACTCCGTCCGGGAATCGAACAGGGGTCCACTCGCTTGCAAGGCGAGCATGCTGACTATTACACCACAGGTTGCCAAAATCACGTTTAGTAAATTTTTTTTTTTCGTGCTGGTCAAGCCCCGACCAGAGGTTAGCTAGACCCCCGGACAACTCTTTCGGAGCTTGACCAGCACGTGGTATTGGTATTATTATCTCGACTTGATTATATGTTACAAATTCACTTGTGAGTTTTTCAATGTTTTGTTTTGTATAATATTTACTTATTCTAAGCTAAATGTTAACAAATAAATGACTTAAATAATACGAAAACAAACAAATAAAAGCGGAACTCCATCTAATATATACTGTATGTTACACTAAATAGGGATAATTGGCCATTAGTGATAACTTCTATGTATTTGTCTTTTCTAGAAGCCTTTGACTGGCCATAAACGATCCTGTAGATCATAAATATACATATAAATGAATACCTTCATGCATACTGTAACCTGACCAGACCTAACCTAACTTAACCTAATCTAGCCTAACCTAACGTAACCTAACGTAATCTAGCCTTCTTCTTCTTCTTCTTCTTCTTCTTCAGAATGATGTTTTTTGTGGTGTCATTATTGTTTGTGTTGTGTTGTTGCTTGCTTGTTTGTTTGTGATGTGTTGTTTGTTTGTGGTTGGTGTGTGTGTGAGAGAGAGAGAGAGACACAGAGAGAGATAGAGAGAGTATCAACACAATTTCCATACCATATATTTACCAACAACTTTGTCATAACATAACAGTGAGCCAGGGACTCTCTCTCTCTCTCTCTCTCTCTCTCATGATAAAAAACTGATCGACTTGTACCTGTGGTTCTTGTTTGTGTTTTAATTGTTAATTTAATACAACTTTTTATCTTATTGCTAATTTCTACTGTTGTTCCAGCCACATGTTGTATTGTTAATAATAATAATAATAATAATAATAATAATAATAATAATAATAATAATAATAATAATAATAATAATAATAAAAATAATGATGATAATAATAATAATTGAGACGATAATTATTAAAATATGGAGGCAGGAGGAGGAAGAGGGAAGGAATGGTGATAGTTGAGAAGATGACAATAGTAGTGATAATGCTGGTTGTGGTAGTGATGGTAATATTATACACGTAACAATAATGGTTGCCCTTCGTGTACGAGGATGGCCGGCTCTAGAGCAACCTAGGCGTGAATTTGTTTAAGGTGTTAGAATCTGTCGCCAACACCACAACCACACCCTAAGTTAACGAGTTGTATGTCCCAGTTTCAATGAATAGTACGAGAAGACCGGACAACTCGGCAACTGCACTGGCTAACCATTATTCCAGAATAAGATCCGCAAATCGATTAACATCCAGGTTCCCATTTACTGGTAAATAGAAAGCCAAATGACGTAAAAAAAAATGCTCATAGTTTCACTCCGTCCGGGAATCGAACAGGGGTCCACTCGCTTGCAAGGCGAGTATGCTGACTATTACACCACAGGTTGCCAAAATCACGTTTAGTAAAAATTTTTTTTTTTTTTTTCGTGCTGGTCAAGCCCCGACCAGAGGTTAGCTAGACACCCGGACAACTCTTTCGGAGCTTGACCAGCACGTGGTATTGGTATTATTATCTCGACTTGATTATATGTTACAAATTCACTTGTGAGTTTTTCAATGTTTTGTTTTGTATAATATTTACTTATTCTAAGCTA